>NW_012156408.1:373803-377041 GCF_000151545.1 Saprolegnia parasitica CBS 223.65
TCATGAGCGACGACTTGCCCGAGCCGGGCTGACCGAGGAGGAGCGTCGTCGTGCTGGGCTTGAAGACACCGGACATCGGGTGCAGCACCTCCTTGCGGATCGTGCGCTTGGAGCTGAAGAGGCCCATAACCGACTTCTTGGCGTGGTTGAACAAAGTTGGAAGCTCGTGGCCGTCCTTGGTGGCGACGGCGACGTCGGCCGAGATGGCGAGGTCCTGGAAGCGGATCTCCATCTGCGGCATGGCCTTGCCCATGGACGCTTCGAGCTGCGCGGCAAGCGACGCATGGAAGGCGTCCGAGCCGTCCTGGAGAAAGGCGTCGGCGGATTGAGGCGCAGGTGGCATGGCGGGATGGGTGGTCGAGCCAGCAAAAGCGATAATGAGTCTTGCTTACCAGTGCACCACCACAGACAGATACCTGTGTACGTAGTAGCATCGTCACCTGAAGCAAGCAGATGAGTTGTACTCCTGAGGTACGCGAGCGATGATGCAAAGCGTCCGATTCATCAACGATTGGGCTGATGAGTAATTTGAGCGCGATTTCAAAACAGCTTTTGCGGTCGTTACGAAAAGGGGGTGCTGTCCCACCACGTGATACTTGCTTTTTGTATGGTGGTGGGCGCGGACACGACCCCTTTTCGTGCAAATCAAACGCCAATGATCAATGCAGACAGTCCAGTGACGCGAAGCTAGATCGCACACCACCATCGCAGTCTTGAGCAAAGATGCATCCGGTGCGCTGGGCCCTACATAGTTTATAGCTCCTAAACGATATTGTTTACAACTCCTAAACGATAGTGTAATGCGCCACAGCCGCATTCTACTCGCACGCCGACGTACGTATTCGCTGACTCGTGGAAGCCTTTGGCCGGTCATGGACAAGATATTCGTTCGATGTCTCGGCATCGCAGAACATCTCTGTCGCAACCCGACTTTGCTCTTTGGTTTGAAACTACAAACTGCAATGTGAGGTTGTAGCGCCCGAGAAGGTTGTGGCTTCTAGACAAGCAGCGCGCCAAAGTCGAGGACGCACATCGCAACCCAGCACAACACAAGTCATCGCGCTGGGTCGATGCCTGTCGGGAACGGCCGCATTTTTCGCGCCCGCGCCTGTCTTGAGTGTCACTTGACCGGCATGTGGGACATGCGCGACATGGTGGAGCTGGTAGAGCTGGTGATTGCAAGGTTCCCTGAAGTTTCCCGCTGCATACGCCACGAGAGCTCTCGTGGTTTTGCTCTTGGCACACGAACTATTATATCTTGCACTAGACGCCATAGACTCGGTGGACAAAGCCAATCGTGGAAGGTGCCGTTTGAAGAACAGCTCGTTCCGCTTGAGCAACAAGCGTCGCGCCCAGTCCCACCCATACTGCGGTGGCCAACTGTCCTCTCACGCCCTCGGTGTAATGCCATCTGTCGCTTGCTGTTGACCACAAAAGTGTGTGCAACAGCGCGAATGAGGCCATCCGAACCGATTTTCGCATAGGCAACAGCCAATCACGTGCGGCGCTTGGAGTGTCCACGTGAGCACTTTCACCGTGTAAAATGTGTTTTACACTTATTTATTACCGTGTTGTCTTTTTATATAGTGTTTTGTATCCAGCCTGTGGTGGGGAATACAGCTTCAACGTGTTGTGTGTGAGAAATAGCGTCGCGGACGCTTACAAAAAGCAGGATTGCATTGCGCGATACGAAATGCTACACGATGGGGCAATCATCGCCGACCGAAGCCGGAGCCGAATTCCCAGGAACGAGAACGCGAGGCACGAGAGGCACGGTGGATGACGGCACCGTCGTCGACGATACAGTGGACCCCACAGGCAAGACCGCGAGACCGTCCAAGGCGGATTTGAAATAACCCGCGAACAAGCATCTCAAAAGACCGTCGATTTCGAATATGTGTTTCGCTTTTGAACAAGTCTGGACGTATCAAGAACCGTTTGCACCGTACTACGTGGCAGCCTCGAACGTCGATCTGCTCGTGGTGGTATGCGCAGTCGTTGCCGAAACATCGAGTGCGTTGGCTGCAAAGATCATTGGATCTTGTACAAATCAAGTGCGTTGTGGGGCCGTACAGTGCCATCCCAATACTCTTCATAGCAGAAAACGGACTGTCCAGGCAGAGTTGCGCACGTTGGAGCGTCGTCTATGCATCAAGCGTCTGTCCAATGCAGCCGTGCTGCAACCGAACGCGCCACGAGGTGCCATAGCCGTGCCAGCGGTGGAATGGAAGGAGGTGTCCGCCGATGCCAGAGTTGTAAAACCCTCTTTTTCAATGCAAATCTCCAAGCAAACGTTGCTTAACGAACGGCTCGGCTCGCAGATTGTTGTTGGAGACTTGACGTTACTCGGCAGGTGAATCGCAAGCAGCTTACTGTCAACGGCAAAACGCGGATCCTCCGATAAAACGTTGCCAACCGATCCAACGATCCATGTTGTTCGAAGCGAGAAAGCAGCAGCATGCAGTCGAGCAGCATTTCAACGCTTCGCACCATGAGCAACCCGGCCGATTCGTACCGACGCTGAAGGTGAGGAATATCACCGGTGGCAGCTTCGATCCCGCGGGGGCCACACCTTTTTTTAATTTGGATTGACGCGCTCGGAAGCGCCATCAAGTTGGACGAGCTATGCAAAGGCGTATAGCGATGCGACTACATGAAGCGCCTTCTCGTGGCCCAACGCCTCGCGGGCCTCGCCCAATACTGGTACACACACACACGTGGCGGGATGCTCCCGAGTCCGAGACGACGTTCGATGCGCTTCACCACCAGCTACAAGCGGCCTTTGGGTGCCGTCGTGAAAGCATCATAGCCGATATGAACAAGCGGCGCAAGTAGCCCGGCGAGTCGTGGAGTGAGTTTGCTGCTGCACGCTATCGTATGGGCGACGGAATGCACATCGGACAAGCGCAGTTTCTCGAGTAAATTTCATCTGCCAGTTACATCCATCTTGCACGCGTGACGTTCATGCTCGCGGCAGACGTCTGGTCGAAAGCATGGTAGACCATGGACGGGACGGTGTGGCCTCCCGCACCAACGCTACCGACCTTGAGGCTGGCGCCGCTCACGACGTACTTACAATATTCCGGCTACCCGACGCTGTCGTACTAAAGTACGCCGACTTCGTCTACCAAGCTCCCGATTCTCCGGGCGTGTCTTGCGCTATCGGCGCGTCTCCCGCGCGGCTCGATGCGCCAGCCAAGGTGTGCAGTGGACGCTCCTCGGTCTCTGGCGCTTTGGC
>NW_012156408.1:377141-397705 GCF_000151545.1 Saprolegnia parasitica CBS 223.65
CCGGAACGATCGCGCTTTCGCGCCGACCTACCGCTCCCAAGTCCATGGACGATTGCCGTCAAGGCGGCACGTGTCGCTCAACTGCACGTGCACCACAGCCTCGTCCTAGAGCCCGAGCAACCTGCTCTTCGTCGACTTCTCCAGCTCCTCGCCCAACACGAGTGGCCGCGACGTCACCTCGTCCCGCGGATCGCGCTCCTGCCTCCGCCTGCCTAAATCAAGTCCCTCAACCGAGTACACACAACGAAGAAAGTCCGACAATTTTATTTAGCATAGTTTTATCTATTGTAATAGACGACCCACTTCAACAACAACAACGTACTTGCAATATTGGTGCGTATGGTCGTGGAAGAAACGACGCACAAGAACGGAGGATGCGCGAGCCGCAAGCGCCGACGGCGTGGACCCTAACCACAGTCGACAAATGACGCGCTGTCGTGAGCCAAGGTAGCTTCATGGACGTCAAGACACTTACAACGACATCATAAGAAGAGCACTCGTGTTTGTTACCTATCGTCGAACCTCGGCCTCGTGCCCATGTTGCTTCCGCGCCAACTTCAATGAGCAAAGCTGCAACTTGTAAAGATCCGTGGGCCGGGTCTACAAGTACTTGGCTGGCACTGTCGGTGAGCGAACGAGCCCATGTATTCGGCAGTCCTAGTGAAGACACGACAACGCAACGGTATTTGCATACCGGTATTGCATGGAAATGATATATATAAGATATAAGAAAATGGGATAAGCATACGTCTTGCACTATCTCTTTTGGTGGTTGACGTAGCGAAGGCAGAGAAGCGCAAGGAGACGGAACAGCACAATGCAGCCAATAACGACCCAGACGTTCATGGCCTTGTCATCCGCCTTCATCTCGTAAACATGCTCAACAAAGTCCTTGAGGCGAATCGCTGGCACGCCCATCTTGTGCAGCAAGCTCTGCGGCACGTGCGTCATGACCTGGCACCCGAGATCATCCGGTGCATCGCAGGTCGCAAACGTCTCGGCGGTCAAAATCGCGACCGAGTACTTGAGTGGTGTGATGTGGTAGAGCCAGCGGTACCCATTCGGGATCTGCGACGCCGGCGGCGTGTAACCCATGAAGAGAAAGAAGACTGCGTTGATGAGCATGCCAAGGAGCGCGGCGACTTCAACGCGGGGCGACGCGTACACCATGAGCTGTCCCAAGTAGACATTTTCCAAGACGAGCATCGAAAGGTTGTAGCCGTAAAAGAGACAGTCGCCCACGGACCCGTGGAGCCCAACAAACGGGTAGAAAATGACCGTGAAGAGGAACGTCGTGCCAAACACATACGGGATCTCGGCCAGCGTCGTGCCAATAAAGTACCAGAGCGCGTTGTACGTCTGCGAGGCACGCTCACGGTAGTACGACTCGCGCTCTTCGGCGGCAATCGGGAGGACACTGATGAACGAAATCAAACCGACGAAGAGCGACGTCATGAAGACCATGCCGACGCCGCCCGTCGCGCCCGTGTACGTCGTGTAGTCAATGCCGCGGTACATGAGGCCAAAGAGGATCGCGAGGAAGACCGAGAGAATCGTGCGCGTCCAGTTGTACGACGGCGTGCGCCAGTACATGCGGAAGAAGCGCTGGATGAGGTACAAGCACTGCGTCGACGACGCCGCGGCGCGCTTGTGCTTGAACGAGAGCTCCGGAATCGTCGCGTGCGGCTGCGTGTGTGTTGCGAGCGCCGAGAGCAACGCCGCGTGCTCGGTCGAGTCGTTGTAGCGCTGGACATAGTCGTTGGGCGGGAGGTCCGTGTGCTTGGCGTCGACGCCCGCGCCAATGACTTCGAGCATCCACGTCGCAGGGTTGGCCGAGAGCTCGAGCGCCGGCGTGTTGGGAATCGACGAAAAGTACTCGATCAAATGGCTTGCTTTCGTGCCGAGGTCGCCAAAGAAGACGGTCTCGCCACCGCGCTTGAGGAGAAGCAACGAGTCAAACATCTCAAACACTTCCTTGGACGGCTGGTGGATCGTGCAAACCACCGTGCGACCCGTGGACGCGATCTTGCGGATACCCGACATGATGATCTTGGCCGACCGAGCATCGAGGCCGGACGTCGGCTCGTCGAGGAAAAGCACCGACGGCGCCGCCGCAAGCTCGACACCGATCGTCAGACGCTTCATCTGCTCGACCGACGACCCGCGGATGATGGCGTCGGCAATCGGCATCAAGTTGAGGAGCTCGAGGCACTCTTCCGCAAACGCGAGCTTTTCTTGCGCGGGAATGGCGTCCGACTGGCGCAGCATCGCGCTAAACTGGAACGCCTCACGGAACGTCGCCGAGCAGCAGTGGATGTCCATCTGTTCGCAGTAGCCCGTCGCACGACGGATCGCGAGGTCCGTGGCCGGGTACCCGTTCAGAAGAATCTTGCCATCGATCTTGCCGCCCGTCTTGCGACCGGCAATGACGTCCATCAAGGTGGTCTTGCCCGCGCCGGACGAGCCCATGAGCGCCGTGATCGTGCCGGGGAGAGCGTAGCCGCTGACGCCCTTGAGCAACTTCAAGTCGGGCTCGCCCTTGGTCGGGTTGGGCACCGAGTACCAGAGGTCTTCAAAGGCGAGCGTCACGGGAATCGCAGCCGTGCGCCCGCTCTCAACGGTGACGACGACCGAGGCCGACGGCGTCGCCGGCGCTGCCACGTATACATCATCGTCCTTGGCACATGCCGTCTCGTCGTCGGTCGTCGGCACAAACGAGTGGTCCGTGTTGTCGTAGCGCTTGTACTCGAGCGCGAGGTACGCGAGGCCCATAAAGAGAAAGTAGCACACGAGTTGGAAGAGAATGCCGTAGAGGATCCAGATTTTGTTCGTCTTGAGGCCAAACGTGTCGAGCATGACGTTGCCCATCGTGTCGCCCTTGAGCTTCATGTACTCAATGTGGTTGTACACTGGGACTTGGAACTCATCGGCCGAGTACTGGTTGATGGCCAGTGCGCGCATGCACCACGAGAGCGGGTTGACCCAGTAGATCCAGATAAAGTAGTCGGGAATGTCGTGCGGGAAGATGACAAAGCCCGCAAAGAGCACGTAGATCAAGACCGAGACCATCGCCATGGGTTTCGAGACGTGGAGGTTGGGCGCGACCATCGCGAGGAAGAAGAACCACGACGCGTACACCAAGGTCGTCAGAAAGAGCAGCAAGAGGTAGATGAGGAACGCGCTGACTTCGGCCACAAAGCCCGAGCCCCAGTAGAGGATACTACCAAACACGAGCGTCTCGCCAAAAGCAAACGGCACTTGGGTGAACGACTGCGCAATGATAAAGGACGAGGTGCGGTAAAACTGCGCCGACCGCTGCTTGTAGAAGATCTCGCGCGCTTGGACTGCGGCGGGAATCAAGGGCACTTGGCCGAGCGCGAGAAAGAGCACCGCCACAAAGACAACGCCGAGGACCACGACTGCGTTCTCTGGGTCGACGTCGTAAAACGTCGTCGCGTACAAGAAGCCCATGAGTAGCACCATGATGAGCCGGCTCTTGACGAACGCGCGGTTGCGGATGAAGACGCGCAGCTGCCGCAAGACGAGCTCCTTGGTGCTCGTGATGTAGTCGACTTGGTACGCCGGCATGTTGACCATGTGGTTGGCCGCGTCGGCCAGCAGCACCGGTGGCAACGGACCGACAACGTACGCGCGCATCGCTTCGTAGACAGGCGACCGGCGAAAGATGTCGGCGTACTCGCTCGGCAGGCGCGGCACCGACGTCGCACCGTCGACGACGTACTGGTCTTGCTGCGGCGTGCCAAGGTCGAGCAGAAAGTCCGCCACGTCGCGCTTGGGCGGGCACTTGAAGCCGAGCGACTCGAAATACTCGAGCGCCGCCGACCGCGGCCCATGGTACATGACGTGACCTTCGTTGAGCAAAAGCACTTCGTCGAAAAGGTTGTACAGCTCCGGCGACGGCTGCAGCAGCGCAATGACAATCGTCTTCTTGAGCGACTCGGCCATGCTCTTCTGCGACTTGACGATATCGTAGGTTGCCGCCGAGTCGAGGCCTGTGCTAATCTCGTCCATGAACGAGACCTGCTTCATGCCGAACTCCATCTCGCCGACGGTGACGCGCTTGCGCTCGCCACCCGAGACACCGCGGAGCATCGCGTTGCCAAGAATCGTGTCCTTGCAAATGTCGAGGCCCATCTGATGGCTGATGATGCCGGGGTACGCGCGGTAGAGGGCGTGAATGAGTGCGGTGGCCTCGGCGACTTGGTCGGGCGACCCGTTCTGGAGCGAGTCCAAGACGCGCTGCGACACGAGGTTGCCGCCGCTGCACGCATGCGCAAAGGCCAAGGTCTCCTTGACCGTCAAGACGGCGTAATGAAAGTCGAGCTGGCTCACATACGATGCAAACTGCGGTAGCGTGTGCTGAAGGTCTGCGCTCGCGACGCCGTTGTACGTGATCTGACCGCCGACCAAGATGTTCTTGTGCATGGGAAAGCGACCCGAGAGGATCTTCATGAGCGACGACTTGCCCGAGTTGGGCTGACCGAGCACGAGTGTCATCGTGCGCGGCTTGAAGACACCGGTCATCGGATGCAACACGTCCTTCCGAATGACGCGCTTGGTGTGGAAGAGGCGCATGATGGCCTTCTTGCCTTGGTTGTACAAGGTCGGAAGCTCATGACCGTCTTTGGTCGCCACTTGCACGTCGGCGGCGACCGAGAGGTTCTGGAACCGAATTTCCATCTGCGGCAGCGGCTTGGCCATCGCGGCTTCGAGCTGCGCCGCCATGCGCTCGTGAAAAGCCTCTGAACCGTCGACGAGAAACTCATCTGCGGTTTGTGGTATTGTTGTGGTCGTTGTTGGTGCCGACATTTCGGTGTGTGTCGGCGAATTGGAAAATGAACACCTCGGGTCAGCGACAAAAGCGGCCGCGCAGAAAAGCGGTCGCGACCTTGCGACACCAAGACGCTGTGCAAACAACGAGTACGTCGGTGTCCTGCGTTATGACGGAGCAGCGCTCGATCGTCAACATGACCCGCCACGTGGTCGGCATGGTCGCAAAACCACGCTTCGAGTCCGCTGCAAGGTCAGATGAGTGCCGGAACGGCGCCAAATCGACGGCAGTTTTATGCACCGACGCGGTGCAAACACAGCACATGTCCCGTGCTGTGACGCGCAAGTGCCACGGGGAGCGGACGTGCAAGCAATCCAGTGAATGATCATGAAAAGCTGTCGAATGCATCAACCACAACACTATTCTTGGACGCGCAAAGCCTCCATTTCTTAAACAAGACTGAACTACTGATACTTGGGGTGTTGGTGGTGACATGCCTCGCCTCAGGCGAGGCAGGTTCGCTTTTGACTTGACACTACAAATTCGTAGACGGCTCGAGCTGCGCCTGGATGTTGTAATGTGTGTGCTTCTAGATCTTGGGCTTCTGGAACGCTCGGCCTCGCGCGGAAAACCTCGTCCACTTCTTGGAAACGGTCTGTTTGAGCAGCTAGGACAACAATCGATTTAGACCAAACGACACAAAGTGCATTTTGGACGAGTGCGGTTGCTGGTATCGCATGGTGAAGCGAGCTTTATTGTACGGGCCACCTGGGATGGTGCACGCAGAGGGATATCGATTTTACGAGAAAGGTATTACACCGACGAATGAACGCGAGTTGATGAAATTTGGTACACTTGTGGTTTTCGATATGAGCTATCGAACAGTGCTAAAACTTTTCTGGTAATATTGTCCGTTATGGATTAATTCGATTGTACACAATTTGAGCAGCTTAGTACCACTGAGATAGCCCACATGGGTGACCACGCCCAAGTGTACCCATGTTTAACCAATCTCCGCGTCGGCGGGGACAGATGATGGGTGGATCCTTGAAGCATTCGGCAGGTGGTATGTCCGCTAACCAATAAGATGCGTGCAGTGGGGACAGCCGCCGGCTCCGAAAGGGCCCTGAAAGTGCACGCTCCGTTTAAAAGCATTTATCTTTGTCGTATTAGCTCATAGGCTCTATATAAGAGTATATTCTGAACAATCGAATCATTCTGTTTATCAGACACTTTTCAGATTAAGCATAGCTTTAGTCGTTGCCGAGTTATGGGGATCCAACTGATGCACCATCCCAGGTGGCCCGTAATAACGACCCGCGCGCCTCGTGGAGAACGATTGAGGACTGTTGGTGCAACGGCGGAAGTGTCCGACGCGCTTACGCAGTAGCAATCAATTCTATGCGATTGCATTCAACAAGTCTTTGGCGCGCTCTGAAGCCTGGAATCGGCAAAATACTGCTCCCAACCAACGAATGCAGCACCTCTGGAAGGACCATGTGTTTCTAGTGTCTGCGCAGTCCGCCATGTCGTGAGTACAGTAGCCGTATCGTCCATATATAGAACAATCCAGGTATCCATATATTCACCACAAATCCATGATCAATGCCAAACGACACATGCTGACGAGACGCTGCCTAGCACTATACGCCATATTCTATGTTCATTGCGTGTGTACCTCTTCATCGCTGCAATTTCTACAGAATGCACTTTGTACTGCGACGGGATCCACATCAAATCCATATAATTATCCGACTGTGTTCCATACAGTAATATCCATACGTAGATGATATCCATGAGGGTTGCACTGCCTCAGCCCAGCGCTCGTTGACGTCGACGGCGTTGATTTTATGTGCTCTTGAGGTATTGAAGCGCATCCATGGCCTTCTCGCAGGAACCATCTTTTGGTTCATGTCCCGTTCCAAGCCCACCGTCTCTAGAGACTTTTCTGTGCAAGTAAGGACACACGACCAACAGTTCATCAATTCAATGTAGACCACCGCCCATGCCATGTAATGCCAATTGTCCGGGTTTCAAGTATCAAAATGCAAAGTTCTCTTTTAATTGTAGTTGATTTATGTGTCGAAAATACAAGCTGTCGGCATGCATTTACCGCTTCTGGTGGTTGACGTAGCGGAGACAGAGGAGCGCGAGGACGCGGAAAAGCACGATGCAGCCGACGACGACCCAAATGTTCATCTGCTTGTCGTCGATCTTCATCTCGTAAATGTACTCGACGTAGTCCTTGATGCGGATCTCGGTCTTGTTCATCTCGTGGAGGATGCTCTGGGGCACGCCGGTCATGATCTTGCACCCAAGCTGCGTCATGTCGCCCGTGCACTTGGAAAACGTCTCGGCCGTGAGAATTGCAAGCGAGTACTTGGGCGGCGTGATGTGGTAGAGCCAGCGATACCCCGACGGGATCTGCGACGCGGGCGGGTTGTAGCCCATGAAGAGGAAGAAGATCGAGTTGAGGAGGACACCGAGAAGCGCGGCGACCTCGACGCGGGGCGTCGCATACACCATCAACTGACCCAAGTAGACGTTCATCAAAACGAGGAGCGAGAGGTTGAGGCCGTAAAAGAGGCACGCGCCGACCGATTCGTTCAAGCCCACGAACGGGTAGTAGATGATCGTAAATGCAAACGTCGTCACAAACACGTACGGGATCTCGGCGAGCGTCGAGCCGATAAAGTACCAGAGCGCGTTGTACGTCTGCGACGCGCGCTCGCGGTAGAACGACGCGCGCTCCTCCGAGGCGAGCGGCAGCACACTGTTGAACGAGATCAAACCGATGAAGAGCGACGTCATGAAGATCATGCCGACGCCGCCGGTCGCACCCGAGTACGTGGCGTAGTCGATGCCGCGGAAGACCAAACCAAAGAGCACCGCGAGGACGATGGACATGAGGCCACGCGTGTAGTTGTACGACGGCGTGCGCCAGTAGATGCGGAACCAGCGCTGCGTCACCATCTTGAACTGCGTCGACGACGACGCCGCGCGCTTGTTGGCAAACGTCAGCTCGGGCAGCGACGGATGCGGCTGCGTGTGGTGCGCAAGCTCCGAGACAAGAAGCTGGCGCTCGTGGCTCTGCATAAACGCCTGCACAAAGTCCGTCGGTGCGCCGCCGCCTTGCTTGGCTTCGACACCGGCACCAATGACTTCGAGCATCCACGTCGCCGGGTTGGCCGTCGGAAGAAGAGCCGGCGTGTTGGGGATCGCCTTGAAGTAGTTGATCAAATGGCTCGCGCTCTCGCCAAGGTCGCCAAAAAAGACAGTCTCGCCACCGCGCTTGAGGAGCAGGAGCGAGTCGAACATCTCAAACACCTCGGTCGACGGCTGATGGATTGTGCAGACGACGGTGCGACCGGTCGAGGCAATCTTGCGGATGCCCGTCATGATGATCTTGGCCGACCGAGCATCGAGGCCGGACGTCGGCTCGTCGAGGAAAAGCACCGACGGCGCCGCCGCAAGCTCGACACCGATCGTCAGGCGCTTCATCTGCTCGACCGACGCGCCACGAATGATCGTGTCGCCGAGGTTCTTCATGTCCAAAATGTCCAGACACTCTTCCGCAAACGCCATCTTCTCTTCGGCGGGAATGTCATCGGACTGGCGGAGCATCGCGCTGAACTGGAACGCCTCACGGAACGTTGCCGCTTCCGAGTGAATATCCATCTGCTCGCAGTAGCCCGTCGCACGACGAATCGCGAGGTCCGTGGCCGGGTACCCGTTCAGAAGAATCTGACCTTCGATCTTGCCGCCTGTCTTGCGACCGGCAATGACGTCCATCAAGGTGGTCTTGCCCGCGCCGGACGAGCCCATGAGCGCCGTGATCGTACCAGGGCGCGCAAAGCCGCTGACACCCTTGAGCAACTTCAAGTCGGGCTCGCCCTTGGTCGGGTTGGGCACCGAGTACCAGAGGTCTTGGAAGGCGAGCGTCACGGGAATCGACGTCGAAGCGGTGCTGCCGATGGGAACCGCGTGCGCGTCAGCGGGGGTCTTGGGCACTTCAACGTAGATGTCGGCGCCCTTGCTGTGCTCGGCGCTCTCGTCGTCGTCGGCGACGTGCACCGTCCCATGCGCCGCCGTGTCGTAGCGGATGTACTCGAGCGCGAGGTACGAGATGCCGAGAAACACAAAGTAGCAGGCGGCGAGGAAGAGCGCGCCGTACCAGATCCAGATCTTCTCGGTCTCGAGGCCAAACGTCTCGAGCATGACGTTGCCCATGGTGTCGCCCTTGAGCTTGCAGTAGTTGATGCCGCCGTCCTTGATCACGCATTTTTGGAACTCGGACGCCGAGTACTGGTTGATCGAGAGCGCGCGCATGCACCACGAGAGCGGGTTGAGCCAGTAGAGCCAGATAAAGTAGTCGGGAATGTCGTCCTTGAAGATGGCAAAGCCCGCAAACATGACGTAGATCAAGACCGACATCATCGAGAGCGGCTTGGCCACATGAAGGTTGGGCGAGACGACCGCGAGGAAGAAGAACCACGACGCGAACGACAAGTTGGTCAGAAAGAGCAGCAGCAAGTAGACGAGGAACGCGCCGACTTCAGCGACAAAACCCGAGAGCCAGTACATGACCGAGCCAAACACCAAGGTCTCCCCTAAGGCGAACGGCACTTGGGTGAACGACTGCGCCAGAATGAACGACGACGTCTTGAAAAACTGCGCCGACCGCTGCTTGTAAAAGATCTCGCGGGCTTCGAGAACCGCCGGCATAAGCGGCACTTGGCCGAGTGCGAGGAAGAGCACCGCCGTAAAGATAACACCGAGGACAACGACCGGCATCTCTGGGTTGACTTGGTAGAACGTCGTCGAGTAGAGGAGACCCATGAGCAGCACCATGACGAAGCGGCTCTTGACGAACGCCGTGTTGCGCAAAAAGACCTTGAGCTGACGGGCAATGAGCATCTTGGTGCTCTGCACGTACGGCACTTGGTACGCCGGCATCTCGGCCATGTGCTTGGTCGCGTCCGCGAGCAGCAGCGGGTGGTGCGGGCCCTCGACGTGGCTCATCATCTCGCTGTAGATGGTCGACATGCGGAAGAGGTCCGCGTACTGGCTTGGCGACCGCGGCACCGACGTCGTCCCGTCGACGACGTACTGCGCCTGTTCGGGCGTGCCAAGGTCCAGCAGAAAGTCGGCCACGTCGCGCTTGGGCGGGCACTTGAAGCCGAGCGACTCGAAATACTCGAGAGCCAGCGACCGCGGACCGTGGTACATGACGTGGCCTTCGTTGAGCAAAAGCACTTCGTCAAAGAGGTTGTACACTTCGGGCGACGGCTGCAGCAGTGCAATCACGATCGTCTTCTTGAGCGACTCGGCCATGCTCTTCTGCGACTTGACGATATCGTACGTCGCCGCCGAGTCGAGACCCGTGCTGATCTCGTCCATGAACGAAACAAGCTTCATACCAAACTCCATCTCGCCGACGGTGACGCGCTTGCGCTCGCCGCCCGAGACACCGCGGAGCATGGCGTTGCCGACGATCGTGTCCTTGCAGTTGACAAGACCCATTTGGCGCGTGATAATGTCCGGGTAGACGTTGTAGAGCGACTGAATCACAGCCTTGGCCTGCGCGTTCTCTTCGGGCGAGCCACTCTCAAGCGAGTCGAGGACGCGCTGAGGCACGGCGGCGCCGCCGCTGCACGCGTGGGCAAACTCGAGCGTCTCCTTGACGGTCAAGGTCGGGTAGTGAAAATCGCGCTGGCTCATGTACGACGAGATCTGCGGCAGCGTGTGCGCCACCTCGGGCAACGGCGTGCCGTTGTACGTGAGCTCACCGCCCACCGTGATGTTCTTGGTCACGTGGAAGCGCCCCGAAAGGTACTTCATGAGCGACGACTTGCCCGAGCTCGGCTGGCCGAGCACGAGCGTCATGGTGCTGGGCTTGAACGTGCCCGACATCGGGTGCAGAATGTCCTTGCGCAGCGAGCGCTTGGAGCGGAAGAGGCCCATCGACGACTTTTTCATGTGGTTCCAGATCGTCGGGAGCTCATGGCCGTCCTTGGTCGCGACGGCCACATCGGCGGCAATCGAAAAGTCCTGGAAGCGAATCTCGAGCTGCGGCATCGACTTGCCCATCGAGGCTTCGAGCTGCGTGGCAAGCGCCGCGTGGAAAGCGTCCGAGCCGTCTTGCAGAAAGGCGTCGGCCGACTGCGGTGCGGGACTCATGGCCAGTTGTAAAATGAACTCTGCTGCAGGTTCATGCAGCCGGTGATTCGCTGCATCGCCGCGCTGATGAGGCAAGCACGAGCAATCGTATTCGAGCGCCTCGGGGTTTCAGCTACGAAATCGCCGCGTTCCGTCAACGCGCGGCCAACAGCACGTATGCGGCACGCCGATTCGTCATCGCAACAACACATATGGTTCAGATTCCCTGTTCCTCGCCAACCGTCGCCTTGACGCAGACAAAAGCCGCATACTAGAATGCAAACTCGACTACATTATATTAGGGAGATGCGCGTGTTTTGGCGTAAAGCAACCGATCACCAGGCGCAGAATCTGTGTTGCACCAGCCAGTGGCACTCCATTGGAGTCGATTAATTCTTCTGGCTTGCGTGAAGAGTAAAAACGGAGGCTCGTACCAGTGGGCTCGCACTGCCGAGTTGGATTACGATGGCGTCAGCGGAGGTCATCCGCGTGGCCGGCGAGTGCCGCATGCATTTTTTGTTCTCCGAGCATTTAACCTCTGCGTTTTATGTGACGGCTATCCAAGACGTGGGCTAGTGTGCAAACAACGGACTCGTGGTTTAAACGTGCATGCAGTCGGTACGCAGCTCCAGAGCCCAAGCATCATGGCGTAGACAACGTTGAGGGACAAATACGAGCTATGTCTACCCCTCTTGACGCTTGGGATATTGGGCCCTACACGACGCGTTTGCGTTAGAACGGCTAAACCAGTTTAACCTTTTCGAGTGCAACGTCAGAGGAAGGCAGAACTTGTCGGTTTTTGTCAGACATGTCGATTGCATGCGTCTGTTGACGCCAAGACAACCTCTTCATATGTGCAAACGCGTGTACTGCGACAGTGCGACCACTGCATTACACAAGCGTCGCAGCGTTGATGCATCAGCGAACAGCAGGCTGAGCGAACAGAGCACCTTGCAGAAGCGTCCTATACCGCGCGAAAGGCTGGGCAGTATCTCGAATTCGCCCTCGTACCGCTGCAACATACTGCAACATATACGACGACCACGATCGTGCGGTCGCTATCTGGGTCGCTATGGTGTTTTGTTACTGTTGGCACTGTGTGTAGAGTAGAGCACTACCAAACAGTCTCAAGCAGTAGCGTGTTCTCATGGCGTGTTCTGCCCTCTACGAAGCATTACTGCATTTGCAGTGCAAATCCACAGATTGCCATTGCAGTCCATGATTGCAGTACAATCATGTACTGCAATGGCGTAGCCGTTTTGGATGGATCCGAGTCTACCGGTAATCGACCCTAATAGAATCGTTTTGACGAAAAGACGATGCTATCAAGCTTACAAAAGCATGGTCTTTGACGTCAAACGAGAACAATTCAACGTAGGGCATACATACTAGGTGGCCATCGCGACGTACCGCTTGGCCTTAGCCTTGGAGAGGTGCTCGGTGGCGTAGCGCACCGTGGTCTTCGCTGCTTTGGGAGCAAACTCGTTGAGGAATGTCTCGAGTTGGGCCTTGCCTTCCTTGCCGTTTTCGCGGAGGACCCAACCCAGGGCCTTGTGGATCAAATCTAAGCTCTCGAAAGCGACGCCGTTGAGCGTGCAGCGCAGCGCCGGTGCGTCGTGGAAGCGGCGAATGTGGTAGGCGCACACGGCATACGAGAGTGCGACGTTGTCGGCTCTGACGCCAAGCAGCGAGACGATTGACATGCGCGTCTCCCAGAGATCGCTGGACGTGAGCAGCGCGCTGTACCAGTCCGGAAGAAGTGTTATGTCGTCCTAGCGTTGTACCCGCTCAGCAAATTACAACTAATACCATTGAAGGATTGGCCTACCGGCCGAGAGAGGAAGGCGTCGATAGCCGCCGTCTCGAAATGGAGCAACGAGTGGCCCAAAATTTTGTGGCAGCACGTGTCCACGAGGTCCCAATTGTTGCAGAACGCGGCGTGCGCCAGGAGCACGCGACGCACCTCAAGTCGAACGTCGTCATGCGAGGGAGCTGGCTGCCACTGCGGCGCCTTGGACGGGCGCGCGTACACCTCGGTGAGTGCGATCAACCCCGTGAGACGCATCTCGTGCCGCGGATCACGAAGCAACTCTAGAATCTCATTCTTTGACGTGGTTGCCAAGTGCTTTTGGAGCGCGTCGCGGCATTGGGGCACGCGAAGACCCACAAAGACGTCATTCGGGCAGTACGCCCGGAGGAAGAAGCGCTCGACCTTCTTGGCATACGCCGGCGATTGCAGCTGCTCCAAGGCTTGGACGAGTGACGTCGCCAACGGCTTGCGTTGCGCCATGGTCAAAGTGCAAAGTACGCCAGCCAATCGCAAAGGCGCTCCGCCTCCCGCGCACGGCCCCAGCTGCACTTTCCCGCGGCCTGGTATCTTTATCCGGTCCGGATAGCTCAAAAACACACACAACGGTCAGAGATAAGCACAATGGCCATAAGACGCGTTCTTATTGATTTTTCAAAGACACCACCACTACGTATGGTAGCAAAGGCATCGTTTCTGGCCTTGGAACGAAGCATCGCCCGCCTCCTGACGCAGCTGCGACCCATCGAAACAACGCGCAACGATTATTGTTCGTGCTCCCTCGTCCATGGAACGACCTTTCTCGTTCACCAATTTTGAGAACCTTGGACGATACCGAGCTTGCGCGTTGTCGGTATTGGCTAAAGTGGGCTATGCGTCACATTCTTTATCATCCGACCCGCATGTGCATCAACGTGCTAGACGATGCAGCAAGAGCTCGGTGCTTGTTCATCGACGGATGTGCTTTATGGAACGTTGGAAAAGCTCATTCGAAAGCAGGCGTCGGTTCAAGCGAAACGGTTGAGGATGCAATCCTCTTGAAGTTTGTATACCCCGTGCAAAACGGGCCATGGCTATTGTCGTCGACAATCTTGCTTTTGCGATGGACTCTCGCTGGCTGCCACTGCTGCTCGTCGGCGCTGTCGCCGCGGCGCCCGTCGCCAACCACGTTGAGCGGCTCGACGACGACCGGCTCTTCTTCCGCGGCGACATCTACGTCAAGGTCGCACCATTGACGCCCGCCGACGCCTGCGCCAACGACCTGTACCTCGTCTACAGCTGCAACCCGACCAAGTACATCCTCTCGGTACTCTGCGTCGTTGGCCTCGTCGTGCTCGCCGGCGCCATGTCGGGCCTCACTGTCGGCGTTCTCTCGCTGAACCGAACGCACCTCGCCGTGCTCGAGCAAGAAGGGTATGCTACCGTCTGGTTCACAGGCACTGCTAATCTCATGTAGCGTGCCACGGCAGAAGGCGGCGGCCGCACGGCTCCTTCCAATCCTGCGCAACCACCGACTGCTGCTCGTGACGCTTGTGCTCATGAACGCGCTCGCCAACGAAGCGCTGCCCATGTTCCTCAACACGCTCATCAACCCGATCGCATCGGTCGTCTTCTCGGTGACCTTTGTTGTGCTCTTTGGTGAAATTGTGCCCACGGCGCTCTGCACGGGCGAGCGGCAGCTCGTGATCGGCGCGGCCTGCGTCCCGCTATTGCAGTTTCTCATGCGGTACAAACCGCGTACAGGCTACGATCCTCATCCGATGCGTAGGCTCACGTATCCCATCACGTATCCGATAGCCGTGTTTCTCAACTTTACGGTCGGGCACTCGGCCGCCGACGCTCCGTACTCGCACAACGAGCTCAAGGCGCTTGTGGCGATCCAAGCCGACCCGACAGCAGGGCTGAGCACGACCGAGGTCGACCTCTTGCAGGGGATTCTTGAGCTCGGTGCGCATGACGCGGCGAGCGTCATGACCCCCGTGACGACGGCCAGTGACGTATCGCCAGAGCCATGTGTGCCGTCGACGAGCCGCCGCCTCGAGCTCCCGGCGGTCGACGACAGCTGTCCGGATTGGCACGACCACGACATTTACGTGCACCACTCGACCATCTACGTCGTCGACCGCATCTTCAACCAGGTGACGCGCCTGCACAAGTGCGTGACGACGCCGGCGTCGACGCCGCTCGCCGAGCTCTATGCGCTGCTGCAGGACCAGCTCGTCGTCGCGCTGATTGCTAATGACCAGGGCGAGGTCGTGGGCCTGGTGACGTGGCGCGACGTGCTTCGTGCGACGAAGCAGCCAGTGCAGAAAGGCGAGGCCTTGCTGAACGTTGACACGCTGCCGGACGACGACGCGTCGTGCTCGAGCACCGATAGCAGCACGAGCCCAGACGGACATGTGCCCAAGCGCTTTTTCTCCAGAGAAGACGACATCAAGTACACACGGCTGTGCATACTCGGCGGCGACGACGAAGACGAGTTCGGCAACCAGCACCGCCCCGTCGCCTGCTCCTAGAACGCTACGAGGCACTTGATGGTATACGTGAATACAGAGGTTTGAGTTTTGTGGTGGTTCCATCATTGAAATTTTCTTGCGTCGAGGCCCAGCTGTCCTAAATGATCGATCGGCAGTAGCATTACATTAATACTGGTAGAAACTTCCTGGTTACCCAGCCCACCGGGCTCGCCCAACCCACCGCCTTTGACAGGTTGCTGTAATTGGCGACAACAAGAGCGTTGCCCCAGACCAAGCCGTGTGTCGCTCAGCAGCGCATGGCGCAAGGGTGCGTCGCGTTCTGGTAGTTGCTCGTCCACAGGTGCGTACTCGGTCACAAGCCCAGCAACTGCGTTACGTGTGTTGATGATCGCATCGTCGTCGTTGTCGACGTTCGGCCCATCGCAAATATGGTCGTCGTCAATGTTGTCGTCTCGGCACACAATGTCACAGAACACATCGAGGTGCGCATTGACCGTCATGTTGATAGTGGCTCCGCCGTGCCTTTCAGTCGCTTCGAACGGTCCACCACATGGTCAAAGATTGCGGCTCTACGGCTTCGATTCGGCCTTGGCATATCGCGCCATCGCTCGCAGCGTCGTCGCAGGTCTTGGAATCTTGGAGGAACGCATCTCGGAGGCGATCCCGTGGCCGACGCGCGAGAGAGGCCGTCGAAATATTGGCCAGGGCTCCGCCCAAGGGCCGACTCGCTGGCTCGTCACGAATAGATAGGCTGCGCCATACCTACGGCGACGTCGCGTGAGTGCCTCGGCCTGCGCACGGCTTGCCACGTGCCTGGGCTGGCGGGGAGAGACCACTGGCGATTGGCTCGAAAGCAAAATCCTTGTCGCTTTGATTGGCCACAAATCTGACGTCTTGGCACTCTGATTGGCTTAATCGCTTTGGCCTGGCGTTGACGAAAATGAGGGAGACCGACGAGGAACGCTGCATTGCGACCGAGCGACACCTCATGATGGCGTAGAGAGCACTGATGGAGTCTCCTCGAGCACAACGCAGCAGCGTCAGTGGTGCCCGAGGAGCCTCGGCGTCGTCTTTCTGGTGTCGCCGGTTGTTGCTATTGGCGTTCGCCATTAACAACCATAAATAACCATATTTTGGTGCACAGGCCCGCCGCGCCGGCGGATCGACCATAATGAAGTTTGAAAATGAAATCGCCCATACTTGCCAGAGTGCTAGAACACACTTTAGGGAGTCCGAAATGCTATGTGACGTCGCCGCGCGAGCTCTGTAGCGAAAGAAAATGACAGCGGCAAACAATTTTCGAAATAGTGTGCTTTTTCGCTGTACTGAAATACTGTACGGGATACAAGGCCTCATCACGCAGCGGTATCGCGCGCACTTTGCCTCCTTCAGCCACATGAAACATGCTCTTTAACATGAACAAAAAGAGACGGCGTCCTCGGTTTCTGCGACTTCGACGCATTTTCAACCAAAATTGCTTGTCGAGTTTCCTAAAAACCGACGCTCGGCAGTTCGAGTTTGGTGTGAGTGCCCAACCAACGACGGCGACCAACAAGCTGGTCACACACTGGGTCAAGACCCATCGCCAACTGTGGCAGCCAGTTTTACGGTCCTTGGAGCTTTGGAACCCCGCGATGTCACGTGAAGTATTTGGGCAATTCTGCTACCACCTCAAAAAATGAAAAATGGATTTGCGCGTGATTGCGCTACGTGCAGCGTCGGAAACGACATTGACGTCATTCAAGAAGTGTGTGGAGAGGTATACCCGGCTGCTACGTGGCGCTGACGCGTCTGTGGGCCGCTACTCGTCGTTGTGCTAAATGGTGCTCACACTATTTAAGATTGGGTCGCGAACTAAGTCTTGTGATTGGCTATAAAGAATCCAAAATTGAGCCAATAAAACTTCCATATCCAGATCGAGTTCCAAACGAGTCCTTGCAGCGTTCTTCGTAGGGTACTCCGAGTTGACGACAACTGATGGGCCTCGATTCTTATGCAAGCCAGGTCGTGTACATGGGCCGTGGCCTGAAGACGACTTCTTGCGCAATCGTTCTTTCTAACAAGAAGCTGCCGACGTTTTCGACCGGTTTCTGTGAGTTTTGTCTCGGCAACAGTGTCGGCGACCTACGGTGTCCATTGCACACTTGTACCGTGCACTGCTAGGCGCTCGCACCACCCGCCTCGATGCTGTGAGCCCTCCGGTTGTCCGCGTCGAATTTACATTAATAGTTCGAGAAGGGTCCTTGCCGCGCGCTGATTGGCTACAATTCAAGTATGATGCAAGCCCGCCACATTTCCGCGGGATATATTGCGACACAGCAAACGTGGTGCAATGCTTTGCATCAACAAGCGCGGCGACGACGGCGCTTAACTAATCGTCGTGAGGTTTAGTACGTCGTCTCCTGCACAAAATAGGAGTTGACATCTCAGTCTACAAAACAAGTCATGCTCCAAGAGTCCCATCACATGCCGGTGCTCGAGTCGGCGGACGTCTTCCTCGCCCAGGGCTCGGAAGCCTTCCATGCTTCTCTGGCTGCGCAGCTCGAAGCATCCATGGGCAAGTCCATGCCGCAGCTCGAGATTCGCTTCCAGGACCTCGCCATCTCGGCCGATGTTGCCGTCGCCACCAAGGACGGCCACGAGCTCCCGACCTTGTTCAACCACGCCAAGAAGTCGGTCATGGGCCTCTTCAGCTCCAAGCGCGTGATCCGAAAAGACGTGCTGCACCCGATGTCCGGTGTCTTCAAGCCCAGCACGACAACGCTCCTCCTCGGTCAGCCCGGCTCGGGCAAGTCGTCGCTCATGAAGATCCTCTCAGGCCGCTTTCCCATGCACAAGAACATCACGGTGGCGGCAACGTCACGTACAACGGGACGCCGTCGGCTGCGATCGCCGGGGCACTTCCTCAGCTCTCGGCCTACATGAGCCAGCGCGACTTTCACTACCCGACCTTGACCGTCAAGGAGACGCTCGCCTTTGCCCATGCATGCAGTGGCGGCGCCGCCGTGCCTCAGCGCGTCCTCGACTCGCTTGAGAGTGGCTCGCCCGAAGAGAACGCACAAGCGCAAAACGTCATCCAGTCGCTCTACAACGTCTACCCGGACATTATCACGCGCCAAATGGGTCTTGTCAACTGCAAGGACACGATCGTCGGCAACGCCATGCTCCGTGGTGTCTCGGGCGGTGAGCGTAAGCGCGTCACCGTCGGTGAGATGGAGTTTGGTATGAAGCTCGTTTCGTTCATGGACGAGATCAGCACGGGCCTCGACTCGGCGGCGACGTATGATATCGTCAAGTCGCAGAAGAGCATGGCCGAGTCGCTCAAGAAGACGATCGTGATTGCACTGCTGCAGCCGTCGCCCGAAGTCTACAACCTCTTTGACGAAGTGGTTCTCATGAACGAAGGCCACGTCATGTACCACGGTCCGCGCGCGCTCTGCTTGGAGTATTTCGAGTCGCTCGGCTTCAAGTGCCCGCCCAAGCGCGACGTGGCCGACTTTCTGCTCGACCTCGGCACGCCGCAGCAGGCGCAGTACATCGTCGACGGGACGACGTCGGTGCCGCGCACGCCCAGCGATTACGCCGATGTGTTTCGTCGGTCGGCGATCTTTGCCGAGATGATGAGCCACCTGGAAGGCCCGCACCACCCGCTGCTGCTCGCGGACGCGGCCAAGCACATGGCCGAGATGCCTGCGTACCAAGTGCCGTACGTGCAGAGCACGCAGCAGCTCATTGCGCGCCAAATGAAGGTCTTCCTCCGCAACACGGCGTTCGTCAAGAGCCGCTTCATCATGGTGCTGGTCATGGGTCTCCTCTACGCGTCGACGTTCTACCAAGTGGACTCGTCCAACCCGGTCATCGTGCTCGGTGTCATCTTTACGTCGGTGCTCTTCCTCGCACTCGGCCAAGTGCCGCTCATGCCGGCGGCGCTCGAGGCGCGCAACATTTACTACAAGCAGCGCGGCGCCAACTTTTTCCGGACCTCGTCGTTCATTCTGGCGCAGTCATTCACCCAAGTGCCGTTTGCGTTGGGGGAGACCTTGGTGTTTGGCGCCATCATGTACTGGATGACGGGCTTTGTGTCGACGGCCGGCGCGTTCCTCGTCTACTTGCTGCTGCTCTTTCTGACCAACTTGTCGTTCGCGTCGTGGTTCTTCTTCCTCGCGGTCGTCTCGCCCGATCTCCATGTGGCCAAGCCGCTCTCGATGATGTCGGTGTTGATCTACGTGCTCTTTGCGGGCTTTGTCATCTCGCCGTCCATCATCCCCGACTACTTTATCTGGCTCTACTGGCTCAACCCGCTCTCGTGGTGCATGCGCGCGCTCTCGATCAACCAGTACTCGTCGTCCGAGTTCCAAGTCCCGGTCTACAAGGGCGTCGACTACATGAAGCTCAAGAACGACACCATGGGCAACGTCATGCTCGAGACGTTTGGCCTCGAGACCGACACGATCTGGATCTGGTACGGCGCCATCTACCTCGCGGCGTCCTACTTTGTGTTCCTCGGTCTTTCGTACCTCGCCCTCGAATACAAGCGCTACGACGCGCCCGAGAACGTCTCGGTGATGGTTGACGACGACGAGACGACAATGGACGACTACCAGAAGGCGCCCAAGACCCCCGCGCACAGCAGTGATGACGTCGCCGTCAAGGTCGCAGGCTCGTCGTCGACGTCTGTGCCGGCCACGCTCGCGTTCAAGGACCTCTGGTACTCGGTGCCCAACCCGACCAAGGGCGAGCCGGACCTCCAGTTGCTCAAGGGTATCAACGGCTACGCTCTTCCCGGCACGATCACGGCGCTCATGGGCTCGTCCGGCGCGGGCAAGACCACCTTGATGGACGTCATTGCCGGTCGCAAGACGGGCGGCAAGATCGAAGGTCAGATTCTTCTGAACGGCTACCAGGCCACGGACCTCGCGATCCGTCGTGCGACGGGCTACTGCGAGCAGATGGACATCCATAGCGAGAGCGCGACGTTCCGCGAGGCGTTCCAGTTTAGCGCGATGTTGCGCCAGTCCGACGAGATCCCAACGGAAGAAAAGATGGCGTTTGCGGAAGAGTGCCTCGAGCTCCTCGACATGAAGAACCTCGGCGACAAGATCATTCGTGGCGCGTCGGTCGAGCAGATGAAGCGTCTGACGATCGGTGTCGAGCTTGCGGCGGCCCCGAGCATTCTCTTCTTGGACGAGCCGACGTCCGGCCTCGACGCTCGGTCGGCCAAGATCATCATGACGGGCATCCGCAAGATTGCCTCGACAGGTCGCACGGTGGTTTGCACGATCCACCAGCCGTCGACCGAGGTGTTTGAGATGTTTGACTCGCTCCTCCT
>NW_012156408.1:398231-564792 GCF_000151545.1 Saprolegnia parasitica CBS 223.65
CGCTCGCCGTCGGAGGAACGCGCGTCGTTCTACCGCGAGCGCGCGTCGCAGACGTACAACGCGCTCTGGTACTTTGTCGGGTCGACGCTGGCCGAGATCCCGTACTGCCTCGTCACGACGTTTGCTTTCACCATCATCTTTTACCCGTTTGTTGGCTTGAACGAGTCGGTCGGCGCGTGCCTCTTTTACGGCCTCAACCTCTCTCTCCTCGTCTTGATGAACGTCTACTTTGGTCAGCTCATGTCGTACTGCATGCCCCGCGTCGACGTTGCTGCGCTCATGGGTGTCCTCCTCAACTCGATCTTCTTCCTCTTCATGGGCTACAACCCGCCCGCGTCGCAGATCCCGAACGGCTACCGCTGGCTCTACCACATCACACCGCCCAAGTACTCGGTCGCGCTCCTCGTCGCCGAGACGTTCGCCAAGTGCACGGACGACACCCAGATCGGCTGCAAGTTCATGCCAGAGGACGGCATTCCGCCGAGCCTCTTTGCCGAGTTTGGCACCAAGAAGATTCGCGTCAAGGACTATGTCGAGAAGGTCTACGAGATGAACTACGACGACAGGTGGACCAACTTTTTCGCGGTCATTGGCTTCATCCTGCTCTGGCGCATCCTCGCACTCCTCTCGCTGCGCTATATCAACCACCAAAAGAGATAAACTTGCATTAAAATTACGTCTATAATCTATTCATCACTACCTTGCAATATGTGTCATATCGGGCAGAGTGGGAACGATACAGCGCCAAGTAGACGCGAGCGCATGGTTACAGCCCATGGCATCCCACACGGTGCGACCAACGAGATGCTCGACCACGCAGATGATGGCTCGACGCTTGGCTCCATACCTGGAGATGGCACGCGCCATCGCACGGCAGCGTTGCGGTCCGAGGCGAGCAGGACGACGGTCGCGCCGGTGGGCGAGATGGCAGCGACATGAAAGGGCTGCTGCAGCGACGACGGAATCGTCTCGACGACCATGGTTTCGGCGCCAACGTTGTAGAGCGCGAGAGTAGTGTCACCGGCAAGCTGCAAAAGTATGTACTCGCTCGAGCTGCATAGGAGCCGGCTTCCGCCAACGTCGACGTCGGCGCCGTGGCGCCAGAGCGGCGTCGTGGCCTTGGCACTTGGCCGAACCTTGTGCCGGAGCACGCACGTCGAGCCAAGAGCGACGATTTCCATGGTCGCCGGGACATACGTGGCAGCGGCGACGTCGTCGACTGCGCTCTGGAACTCGAGCATCGTCCGGCCGCCTCTCCAAGATCCGCCGTCTAATTTCGGCACGTGCCGATTTCAAAGCTCAATAAGTCCACTTGATAATGGAATCCACACACGAGTTGACTGGGAAGGACTCGCATCGACATTATGCACAGCACTCAGAGTGTGCTGAAAGGAACGGCGAGGGCGCTGCATCCGGCGTCGTTGATGGTGCATGCTCACGAAGATGCGGTTAAATATGGCTATAGATGGGAAATATGGCATATGCCATGTATAATAAAATGGGCCATCGCGATGGCTGTACGCCTTGTCCAGCGATGCGACGTAGCATTTCGAGCTGCCAAAAGAGTGTTCTATCCACGTGCCAAGTTTGAGCGACTTCATTTTTCAAAGTGATCGGCGCCTCCGTTCGACCGCCGATGGATGGGCGATTACTCGCCTAGCACGGTATTGGCTACAATTTCATGAGTTATCAACCAATGAAAACGTCTCATTTTCTGAAGACAACAGCTCCCAGGTCTCGCCGCCAAGCAACCATCGGCCAGCCTATCGGGACTATAGAAGCAAGTCGAGTGAAGTCGAGTGGAGGTACTAGCAGGTTCGGGCCACGTCTCTCATTCTGGTATAGGACTAGGCTATGAGGATCCCATTAAAACCAAAATCACGTGAGCTAAAAAGCTCTCTCTTGACCCGTGCTTTGACCAATCATGTCACGGTCTTGCAGATACTAGCACCACGGACAGCACTGTTGTTTAGCAGCACATAATTCTGGTAGGCAGTGGCCGAGTACTTACCGTGTGTGCGCAATCTGGCACGTCGATTGCACTTTTATTTCCGTTCAACGTACATTTATTTCCGGTCACCGCACAATATTTTACAGCGACCGAACTGTTTCCTACGTCGCTCACACACTCTACCGCACAATATACGTAACGTTGTATAACATCTCGGACCACATTGCTGCGAGCGACGACAGAGCATCGGCCCAGAAAAGCCTGCGCACCGCAGCGTAGCGGAGGTGGCGAGTTGGCTTTTGTGCAGGCCGTGCCTTGGCGAGGAGCGAGCCCCGGTCTTTCACGTAAGAAGAATTCATTATCGATGGGTCGCCCAGGTGGAGGCGGGTAGGCCCGCAGGGCCGCGCCGACCCTGGTGCGAAAAGAACCCAGAATGGTTATAATTCGTCGTTAGAAATTGTGCAGTTCAATGTTCGGACGAAGTTCGGTCGCTGTAAAGTATTGTGCGGTGACCGGAAATAAATGTGCGTTGAACGGAAATAAAAGTGCAATCGACGTGCCAGATTGCGCACTTCCGTCGGTACTCGGCAGTGGCCCAAGAGGGAGAGAGAGCGTCGGTCGATGCACGTCGAAATGACCAACAGACATTGGCGTATACACTTTCCTATTCCTTGTCTCACTGTCTACTACTAACACGGCGCTCTAAGCGTCGCTTGTGCGCTGGCGCTTTGGGCTCACGACGGTCGTCTCGTCCGACTTGCGCTTCGGGCTCTCGATCTTCTCCGCCGCGGCCGCGGCCGCCGCCGCGTCACCAGGGGCTTCCACATCGCCATACGTCAGCGCCCGCTTCTTCTCCGTCGATCCCAAGTGTTTTCGGGCCTCATGGTTCTTGAGCAACCGGTCGGCGAGGGCTTCGCCGAGGCTCTCGGCCTCGAACCGGTTGCCGGAAATGGTTTCTTCAAACGACTCTTGGCCGTCGCGCGAGAGGAGCATGGCCGAAAGCGTGAGCTCGTCGCCGTCGAGGGTCGTGTTGACGCCCATTGAAATCTGGCAGCCGCCTTCCAGCGTCCGCAGAAGGGACCGCTCGGCCTTGCAGCACTGCGCCGACTCTTCATGTTCGATCTTGGCCAGCATCTCGAGCGTCTGCCAGATTTGTGAATTTGTCGTGTGTGGCGCCAATCCTGCCTACCTCGGTGTCGTCGCCCCGGCACTCGACGCCAATGCTGCCTTGGCCCACGCCGTAGCCAAAGACCACCGGATCGAGGAGCTACAAAACAGCATGAGAAGGCCGGTCTGCGAAGAAGACGCCACGTACTTGGTCGATACGGTCGCCCAAACCGCCGCGACGAAAGCCCGCGGCCGCGACAACAATCGCATCGTAATCATCTATGCAGACAGCGTAAACACTGCTTGCGGATAAGGAAGGAGACACTACCTTCGTTGTCGAGCTTGGCGAGGCGCGTCTGGATGTTGCCGCGAATCGTCTTGACTTGGACGTGCGGGTAGAGCCTAGCACCATTGTCAGCCTCACACATCCCCAAGATTCAGTCATGTACTTGAGCAAGAGAGCTTCGCGGCGCAGCGAGCTGGTGCCAATGATGCTGTCTTTCGGAAGGTCCTCAAGCGTCGTAATGCCCTATGGCCACGCCATGAGCGGCCATTGCAGCAAATACGAGCTTTCGCACGTTGGCCTTGTGCTTCGGGTGAATGATGACCGCGTCTTCGGGGCTTTCGCGCTCGCAGACCGCGCCGAGGACGAGGCTCTCGGGCAGCACCGTGGGCATGTCCTTGAGTGAATGCACGGCGAAGCTGCTGCGGCCGGCCAAAAGCTCCTTCTACACGCAGTATGCTACAGCAACAAGACCATGCTATCGGCGGCGTACCTCCAAGCTCTTGGTAAAGAGGCCCGTGCCACCCACCTGCGTGAGGTGCTTGTCGAGCACTTGGTCGCCGATCGTGTCTTGGAGCCCGATCTCAAAGGTCACGTCCGGGTAGTGCTTCTGCAGCATCGAGATGACCTCGCGCGTCTGGTACAGCGCGAGGTCGCTCTTCCGCGAGGAGACGTACACGGTCTTCGTCGTAACCATCGCGTGCTTGGGTGCCAAAGGTTGAATGGCGAAATCCTACGTCATATCTCCGGGGGTTTCCCGGAGATGCGACATTCGCACCTAATAAAGCGTACTTAGAAAAGGTAAGTGCGTTTTACTGTCGCACTTTAGAGACACTCGTATACTAGACACTATAGCTCGCATAAGTACGACCATCGTGCGGCGCTGGCCTCGTCAACGTGGTGTTGATGCCGAGGTCAACCTGCTTATTTTCGGCATTCTCAGAGCGCTGGACCGACGGCTGCGTTCGGTAACCAAGTTTGCACACGGCCGAGGTGGATGAGGACAACATGGTGACAGCATCGTGGAGGCACTGGACGACCGGCGATACTGATGCTTGATAAGGGTCGACTCGGCAATATCACTAGTATAGTCCGTTGACGTGGTCAGTGGTTGCTACAAGCCGTAGCAACGACTCCTCAAATTCCATGTGCTGGAAAAATGCAAGATGCAGTCAACTCCTACGCTACACGGTACCACTCGGCTGTCTCAATGGCGCGTACATCGTCCATCGCGACTAAATGCGGCATATGATGCCGAATTTAGACCTCGTGTTTATGTGGCCCGGCGGCGGATTTAACCGGGTCCTAGATGGTGTGACAAATAAGGGTACCGCGGATCGCAGCATGGACCGGCGGGTGTTGGTCAAGGACGACGCGCGCGGCCGGCTCTTGTCGCTGCACCTTGAGCAGTCGGGTGACGCGCCATGCCTCATCACGCATGCTCATGCATTCGACCTGGCAACCGCCGTCTTTGCATCGAGCGAGAACTGCGTACGCTGCGACCTGCCAGTGCCCAGCGCGAGGTATGGCGCCTCTGAGCTCTTGGCCGCTGCGTTCGTCGACGACGATGGGCTTGGCATGCACATGCTCTTCCTCGTACTCTTCTTGCATGCGCGCGGCCACGTCGCTCTCGTGCGCGTGTCGCCCGATCTGTCGGCGGTCGACGACCTGACGCTTCTCGAGGTTGCCGCGTGGCACAACCACCGATGCCACGCACGTCTCGTCGACGGACCGCGCGTCTTGCTCTACTCGTCGTCGTCCAAGGCCATGCAGCTGCTTGCGTGGAACAGCGACGAGGGCGGCGGCGGCGGCTTGCAGCCGATCACGGGCGAGATCGCGTTGCCCGCAGCGACGCTTGGCATGCCACAGTGCCAGCGCGTCGGCACGCATCTGCTGCTGCACGCCGTTCTACCGTACGACAACCATATACTAAATCCATATCGGTGTCGTCCAACACAGTGTTGTAGCGACGACGTCCACGCGTGGGACACGCTTCCGCTGTGGCCGCTGTCTAGCGTCAAGAAACGCGCCAAGCGAGATGAACCCGACCTCGCACCATGCACGTACCTTTCAGCACCAACGACAGCGATATCCAGCGTCTACATCAGCAGCCAAGACACTCCACCGACAACTCTCTTTGTCGGTACGATGGCGCCGTCGCTGGTGGCCTACCGGTATGGCTGCGTTGTCGCAAGTTTGCAGCTGCCCGGGCCCGCCATTGACATGTATGGACACCTGCCATCGGCCAGCTCTCATCGCCTCGTAGCCAGCACGCTGCCGTGGATGCTGGCCTCGGCGTTCTCGCCGTGCTCTGCAATGACGCACAGCAAACGCTTCTTGTCGTCTCGGTGCACGACGATGCCCTTACTATTGTACAAGGTATGACAAGCTTTCATACGTGCGACGGTATCCTAACGCTGCTTAGAAATTGCACTGGTCGACCGCGTGCTAGTCGCCGACTTCAAGGGCAACGGCCGCGACCAGCTCCTCTGCCTCTCGGAGCAGTCGGTCGACGACATTCTCGGGCGATGGCTGCTCACCGACCTCTCCTACGTCCACACAAGTACGCGCGGTCGGTCCGGTTCGTCTTCACCATGGATGCGTCTAGACCCGGCCAAGGACAAGAAGGTGAAAAAACGCAGAGCCAAAACCAAACTACACGTGCGACTCGACAAGATGATGCCACCGGACCGGTCGGGAAAGGTATCGATAGCTATCAGCGTGCGTCTCTACTCAGCCATCAACCTGTAGCTCCTCGCCATTGAGCAAGCCATGCTGCACAAGGCGGCGCATGCGACGGCCGACAACACCCGCCTTGGTCGCTTTGTACGACCCCTCGCACCTTTTTTGGTTCTGCAAACCCACTTTTGAAACTAGATGGACGAAAAGAAGAGGCTCGTCGAGCTCTTGTACCAGCACTGCTCGCAGACCGTCCATGCCCAGGCAACGCCTGCGCTAAATGCACCGGAAAGCGTGGAGCTACTTGCACTCGAGACGGTACTGCCAGCAGAGACGACGCGTGCGCCGGCAGCCGTCGTCACGATGTCCTCACTGCGGCAGCCGTGTCCGTGGACGCTCAAGCACTGGGCACCGGTGGCAGTGCATCATACCCCGACGTCGATGGTCGTTGACGTTGCGCTGACCGTCGTGCACAGAGCCGCGTACGTCAAGGTCTTTGATGGCAACGGTGGTTCATACTAGTGTAGCGACGCGCTGACCGACGTTACGTTGCACGCCGTGTCGTCGTCGTCGCTAACGAGCGTGTCGACGTTGCAGCCGGTCGTGCCCCCCGGCGCCGAGTGCAGCGTTCTCTTACAGCTGACGCTCAGCCAAGGCGCCCTTGAGATCGCGTGCGATCTTTGCATTGCGTACACCGATGTCCGTGGAGTCAAGAGTTTGTTTCAGCCACTGGCGCCGCTCGCCATTGGCACCACCGACCTCCTTCGGCTGCCAGCGACGGTACCTCGTCCAGGTAGGACGCTAACGGTGCTTGTATCGAACTGAGTGTGAGCCTTTAGACATCGTGACGGACCTGATCCTTGTCTCGCCCCGCATCGACTTGACGCAGGCCGTGCCAGGTCTGCAAGCGGTGCGTCAAGATGACACACGCGCATGATATAACATACACGTGTAGGTCATGCCCGAGCGGATTGACGTCCAGCTGCTTCGCCCGTCGATCGCGTCCCTCTCGCTGCAAAGCCATAGCCTTCTGAAGGCTCAGCTGATGCGGGCGCATGTGACGCGAGCACTGGATGGCTGCACGGTGCTAACGAGCCCGTTCTCGCGGACGCACATGGACGTCTTGCAGACGTGTATGCGCGGGTTGCGCAAGGAGCTCGCACTTTTGCAAGGCAGCGCGTCGGTCAACGAACTTCGAACGGCGCAGATCCAACTCGACGTTGCGATGGGTCATTTGCACAAGGCAGTAGCAGAACGCGCAGAGACGAGCGTTGAGGCCCCAGTGAGCGACACGAGATAACTCGAAATGCGCCGAGATTAGAGATCTCGGCACGGCCCACGTCCGATCGAGGAAGCCGCCGACACTCGTGCAGGCGTGGGCCTTCAATGCGTTATAGGCAGGGGAACATCGATGTGTGTTGACTTTTCACATTTTATTTTCCGAGGTCATGTATACCCTCTGCCGATGGACGTCGATGTCACGCCCAAGGGTTGTTTAAGAAGACGATTTTGACCATCTACGGACCGCCAGAAGGCGACGAACCCACGGTCTTGTGGTCCCTCAGACATGAGCTCAACCTCCTTCGGCAGAGGGAACCGCCAAATATACCCAAGACCTCGAAAAAATCGAATCAAGGAGTGTTTTCCCTTTACTTCATACAACGTCAACCACCAAGTCGTTTAAAGAGCGGGTATATCTCGGAGCCAAATGTCCTTGACGCCGACTAACATTATTCGATCGACGAGTTCGAAACAACTTCATCTTTGATTCACATCATGTCGATCTACCGCTGCAAGTAGGCGGGCCTGAGGGCTTGGCTGGCGAGATTCTCGTTTCATTCCAAATGAGCTGTTTTTATGGTTGATAATTCATGAAATTGTAGCCAATACCGTGCTAGGCAATTGGTCGCCCACCGATCGGCGGTCGAACGGAGGCGCCGATCGCGTTGAAAAATAAAGTCGCTCAAACTTGGCACGTGGATAGAACACTCTTTTGGCAGCTCGAAATGCTACGTCGCATCGCTAGACAAGGCGTACAGCCATCGCGATGGCCCATTTTATTATACATGGCAAATGCCATATTTCCCATATATAGCCATATTTAACCGCATCTTCGTGAGCATGCACCATCAACGACGCCGGATGCAGCGCCCTCGCCGTCCCTTTCAGCATACCCTGAGTGCTGTGCATCATGTCGATGCGAGTCCTTCCTAGTCAACTCGTGTGTGGATTCCATTATCAAGTGGACTTATTGAGCTTTGAAATCGGCACGTGCCGAAATTAGACGGCGGATCTTGGAGAGGCGGCCGGACGATGCTCGAGTTCCAGAGCGCAGTCGACGACGTCGTCGCTGCCACGTATGTCCCGGCGACCATGGAGCTCGTCGCTCTTGGCTCGACGTGCGTGCTCCGGCACAAGGTTCGGCCAAGTGCAAAGGCCACGACGCCGCTCTGGCGCCACGGCGCCGACGTCGACGTTAGCGGGAGCCGGCTCCTCTGCAGCTCGAGCGAGTACATACTTTTGCAGCTTGCCGGTGACACTACTCTCGCGCTCTACAACGTTGGCGCCGACACCATGGTCGTCGAGACGATTCCGTCGTCGCTGCAGCAGCCCTTTCTTGTCGCTGCCATGTCGCCCACCAGCGCGACCGTCGTCCTGCTCGCCTCGGACCCCAACGCTGCCGTGCGATGGCGCGTACCATCTCCAGGTATGGAGCCAAGCGTCGATCCATCATCTGCGTGGTCGAGCATCTCGTTGGTCGCACCGTGTGGAATGCCATGGGCCGCGTCGTTGCACTCGCGTCTTCTCGGTTCTGTCTTTGCGATCGGCTACGTGGTGTTGCGAGCAGCTGCGCTGGATGTGCACACGACCTACATGGACGACGAAGACGATAGCGTTGTAGCGATGCGAGTGCGCTCACTTGCGCGGCCTTCTGCGTCGACGAGCGTCGTGTCGGTCGCCTTGCACCGACCGAGCCAATGCCTTGCCATCGTCGTTGCGCCGTCCACAGCCGTCTTTGCTTCCATCGCCACCGACCACGAAGCGACGTATACCACATCCGAGACGATCGTGGCGAGTGCATGGCATCCGCGTCTGCCGCATCTCGTGGTCTTGACAGCGCAAGGTGCGAGTCTCGCCCGTTCCTCGATTGACATGCGAGGTAGGCTCCATCTACGTCGTGCAAGGCCAATCGGGTACGCGGATCAAAGCAACACTCGTTATTGTGGCGACCTCAATGCCGCCGGATCTACATGTATGGTTTTGGCCGACTACCAAACGCTCATGCAGTGAACGACGTAGATCTCGATCTTTGGCGACACCGACCGCGCCAAGCTGCTCGTGCACTCTGCCACGATCATACAGCTGTACACGCTCCAGGTCGCGGCGCCACCACCATCGCCACCATCGTCGTCGATCCTATGCACCTCGGACGTCCCTCCGCCTGCAGAGTCCCTCCGCGTCTCGGCCTTTCTCGAGAGCCCACCCACCGACGTCGACGCGGCCCTCGACGCCTTTCTAGCGTCCAGTGCACTTTGCATTGCGACGCGAAGAGAACACGTGCTGCTCAAGCTCGTCGCGGTTGCGGTACACCCGCTGCATTCGCGTGTGGCATGCTTTTCGATCCGGAGTCTGGTCTTTTTCCTCCTCCACGTGGCGCTGCATGCGCCATTGGACTGCATTGATCGACTTACCAACTTGCTTCGGGACGCACCGCCGGCCGACCACTGGGCGCCCAAGTACGCCAGCCTCTTGGGGCAGCTGCGAGCTCCTAGCCGCCCGCTACCGTACGCCCCGGCCATCGCTACATACCTCGCAACCTTGGATGTCGACCCGGCGCACACGAGAGCTCTCGGCAGTTATGACGTCGCGACATCATGCCGCCTCGCCGACGTGGCCTGGCTCCGGCAGCAGCCCCACGACGTTGCGTACCTGCAAGCACTCGGCTGCGTACTTGCATTGCACTACCTGGGGCTCACACCACACATGCTGCTCGGGCGGCACCTTGTGGCGCTGAGCTTGTGGGCCGAGCTACCCCCCGTCGCTCAATGGTCCCGCACCGCGGCGCTCCAACTCGTGGCGAAACTCGAAGCGCTGTGTCATTTTGTCATTCAGATCGGCGCGACGTTCACGACTGCAAGCACCGAAGCATTTCTCCGCGACCTCTGCGCCGAGCGAAGATCGCTCCACACGATCGTCTGCTCACGGTACTTGGCGACCGTCTTGCACGTGTACCGGACGCTGCCGGTGCTCTCGGACCTCCACGTCGTCGGGTCGATCGCCGACGTCGACGGCCTCCACACCGCGTCGCCGTTTCTCGCTGCGTATCGGGTCGATACCAAGCGCACCGTCGCGGTGGCCAGTGCACGCGAGGCCGCTGCGATCGCCTTTGTGGTCCGGCGACTCCACGCCGTGCGCGCCCACTTGGCGGCTAGCGACCACGGTCTGCCCTGTCTCTTTGCCGTGCTTGGGGCCAACGCGCCGCCGTTGCACCATGTGGCCAAGCTCTTGCAGCCAAGTTTGCCGCTGCTTGGCCTCAAGACGTCATCGCCATCCACGTACGCTCCACGTGCGGCAGCAATCGCGCGAACGATCGTGTGGACGGTATGGACCGCCGTGGCTCGAGATGCCGCCGCAATCTCGCTGCGCGCCAAGCTCCCAGGCGGCATTTGGCACATAATTCGCGTGCCGACGCACGTCTTTGGCCTACCAGTTGCTGACGTTCGAAGCATCCAGCTGGCAGCGCTGCATGAGAGTCTATCTTGGTCGTCGACGCCACTGGAGACGGCGCATGCGCTGGCGTACCTCCGGGCGTCCTCGATGGCCCCCACGCGCTTGACCAAACGCGAGCAGCGTCTCGTCGCCGAAGTCAATCTTCGCATTGGGTCCAACTACGTTGAAACCAAGCAAGTGTTTCTCGAGCGGCAGCTTGGCTCGTTGGGCGGCGCCCTGCGACTCGTCCGCGGCGACCCGCTCTTTTGGCACGTGTGCCAGCACGTGGGACTCGATAGCAGCCCGGGCCGCGTCGTCGTCGTGGAAGATCGCGCCGACGACGTGCAGAGCTACTCGGATGCGATTTCGCGCCTTGAAGTACTCGAGCTGCTTCACGCGCAGGAGAGCGCGCTCGCACACCAAGTCGTAGCCGTCACAAAGACACTTGTTCAAGGGAGTCGAGCCCCACCTATCGCGACAAGCTGCCAAGCCACGGCGACCGACGCCGTGCCACAGACAACCACCGCCACCCAAGTCCACTCGGCTGCCGTAGTACCTCGCGTGCTCTTGAAGCTGCGTTCCGACACGGCAATCACGACATCACCCGTGACCCTCGCCAAGCGCGCGAGCTTGAATTCGGTGATACCACCATCATCGGAACCAGTGCCGAGTCGCCCACACAACGAAGCCCCAGCTTTTACCTCGAAACCCATCTCGTCCAAGCAGTCGTCTCGTAATGTGCTGCAGCTTCTACAGCTGCAAAAGGCCAAACTTCGGTATGTATACATCATAACTACTGTATGAGACTCGATGGGTGGGTTGTAGAGAGCCAGCTGCGGCCCCTAGACCGCTCGAGCGCGCCCGCACGATGGTGCTACCGCCGCCTGTCGTGCAGCCGCTCACATTTAGCGGCCACGACCCGTCGACTGCCCATCTCAAGCTCCTTCGAAAGGCTGCGAGCATGGCCAGCGTCCCGTTGCGACCAAAGAGCTTTGAGCCTGCTGTGCCCAGTGCACGCGTCGTCCTCCCGAATCCCATTTCCGACGCGACGCCGATCCAAGACGCCTGCAGTCAAACAGCAATCGTCGAGGACGTCGTCGAGCCGCCTGCGCGTTTGGTGCAGGATGGCGCGACCAACACGGTGCTTCACGAGGTCGTCGTCGACAGCACACAGACCGAGGAGACTCGCGTCGAAGCGCATCGGCCGATCCAACTCAAAAAGCCTCCGCCGTTCCCCGTATTTGTGCAGCTGCAGTCCAAGACCCCAGCATCCACGTATCTGCACGTTGTGGATCTGGCTTCGACGCCGCCGGTCGTGGCGGTGCCATTGCAAGACACGCTTGCTGTTGCATGCGAGGCCGTTGCTGCTGTCGAGTGCCCCTCCGAGGTACGCACGTCGACGTCCCCAACCGTCGCATCGCCACTGGCCGACTCGCCGACCGCGATGGAGACGACTCGAAGCCAGACCAGTGTCGTTGCCGAGGGCACGACAGCGACCGAAGCACCGATCGGGCTCATGCGCTTCTCGTCCATGAAGCAGCAGCTCGATGACATGCGAAAGAGGCTCGCTGACATTGAGCAGTTTGCCGACGCCATCGAGTCGGACTTTTCTGCCTCGCACGAGGTCAGAAGGACCTCATCAATGGTGAATGCGACCAATGTCGTAGATGATGAATCGCATCGAGGCGCGACGGCGCGCCATGACACCAAGTGCGTTTGTCAAGCAACTTTCTGCCCTCGAGGCCACGCACACGCACCTTGCATCGTCGATCGCCACCACCAAGTACGCTACCGAGTCCGTCGCCGTGTACTGACCGCCGTCCGTGTAGGGCCAAGCTCACAACGTCGGCGCCGCCGCGAACAAGCGTTTGGCAACCGAAGCGGCTGCCAACGTGGCCGATGCAACGTAGTACATCGTTCCATGCGGGCGTGATGCAAATGGTTGGTTCGTGTAGGAAGCTTCTCCAGCAGCTCGAAGCGTCGTTGCTGCCGACCACCACCACCACCAGCGCTCGTGAGCGAGTCGAAGTGTCTTTAGTCCAGTCGACATCAAAGTAGGGTTAGGTTCGAATGCAGGTTGCGGTTGTCGACACCACGCGACGACCTTAGTCCAAGATGTCCTGGAACTGGGTGACTTAGTGGTGTCATTTCTCTGATTTCATAGCCGACCTCGTCGACTCCCACGACTGCGTGGTCCTAGGACAGCGGTGTTGATATGCTCAGAATGCAGAGACTGCTTAGAGTGGACGCATGGACCCGGGCATGCTGCGTTACGCGGCGTGCTTGCGATGCGCTAAACTCGTATCCCGTGAAGTTATAGACTTGCAGACAATGTTATAACGACGTTGTTCAGGACAGGACTACCGGTAGATCGCCATTTGGGGTACTAACAATGCCGGTAGAAGGTCGTGCGTATCCTTGACCAACTGTCGGGATTGTCACCCCCGTGACGCTGAGCGATGACTGCACCTGACCGAGTGTCTTGACGAGCTGCTCAAGGACGCGCTGTTGGCTCTCCATCGTTGCTTCCATCGTCGAGAGCGTGCTGTGGACACGGTAGACGTACACGGCGAGGAAGATGACGACGAGCCACGGAAACACTAGAGGCAAATCATCAGTTCTTCAAGATGAGGCCACACAAGATACATACAGATGGGCATTATGTTGTTGCGCTTGAGGGCGACGCTGCGGCGGACGTCGGCGGCGATGGCTGTCGCTGTGCTGGTCGCCGGCTTGACGTCGATCGGGGCCGGCTTGGGCTTATTGGTCGCCTTTCTCCGCGGCGACAACGCGCGTTTGGGCGACGGCAGCTTGCGCGGCGACGGGAGGCGAGATCCTGGCGGGTATGGCGGGAGCCCGTCGCTCGACATGGCTTGGTTGGCCATCTCGATCCACTCGAGCAGCTTGATTTTGCACTCGGACTTGGCGCGGGACTCGATGATGCCGCGCCACATGGTGCTCTTGAGAAACACCACCTACGTACGCCGTGTGTGTGTGTGCTGGAATGGCTTCGATACCCGCAGCTGCACGCAGAGCTCGCACGATGTCTCCGAGATCTTGCGCAGAATCCACCGGTCTTCGACGAGGAAGCAGTCGCTGTATGGAATGTCCGCGAGCTTGGTGGATGTGTCAAAGAGGTAGCCGCCGTGCTCGAGCGGTCGACGGACTTGGGTCTATTTCTCCATACGCTTTGGCAAGATCGATGGGTATGGACGTACGACGTGGACACGTGTGCTTTTCGGGCCAATCGGCGCATCGACCGGCAAGACAAAGCTGGCCGTGCGGGTGAGCCCTACGCTCGAAGATACGTTGCTGCACTACTTGGAGATGATCGCTGTTGTACCCAAGCTGGCGTCGTCCGGGTGCTCGGTCCATAGATCGCACTTGAGCTCTGTCGCGCCCTTGCGTCTACAGCCACAGACGTGAGTCTGCAGAGCCCTCTTCCAAGGACGATGACGCACCGGTTGAACTCGACGAGGCCAAAGATGGGTTCGTCAGTAAAAAGTTGTCGACAAACGTCTCGACGGGAATCGGAAATGTGTACTTCATGATGTCGTTCATGGGCGCCGGATCGCTCGACATGGTTGGGATCGGCGCGTCGAGTGCTGGCACGAGCTCGGCGGGGGCTGGCGCTGCTGGCGATGGCGGTGTCGCTACCGGCGCCAGGTCGCTCGTAGGGCTCGCCACAGACGGCGTCGTAGTAATCGTCGTCGTCGTGATACCCAGCGCCTTGTTGCGTAGCGACGTCAGTAGGTCATAGCATTGGTCCCTACATGGCAAGGTCAGGGATCGCGAGCGGTCTGAGCATGCGTACCGGTTGGTTCCCCAGAAAGACGTGAACGTAAACTCTTTCGCTGCTGTCTTGAGGCAAAACGCGTTTGAAAACATCGTGGTCGTCTTGGCGAGCTCCGTGATCGTCTCGTAGGGGATCACAAGCTTGGTCTCTTTGCCAAGAAAGTTCGAGTAGAAGCACACGCTGTCGCTCGCCGGGTACATGCGGCCTTGGAAGGCGAGCGTCGCGACAAGAGCGCACGAGTAGTCTACACGCATGCGTGAGCCATGGTTCGTATGGCTGCCCTCATGGGCTAGGCCCACCAGGGTAGAAGATGGTGGACGCGGGCAGGTTGAAGATCGCGCAGATGATGTCGTCGCGCACCTCGTCGATCACGGGCGCCACGTCCACGAGGCTCTCCTCGGAGCTCGAGTGCGACTTGGAGCCTTGGCTGCCATTGATGGAGGACGACGACGCGGCCGGCGACGGCGGCGAGACCACGTGCACCATGGGCGGACGGGGCGAACTCGGGATTGAGAACAGCCTGAACAAAATTTGGAACCTAGATGCCATTGGCCAACTGCCATTTTTATCCGCGAATCACAACGCGTGCTTCGGGTCATGGTATGAATTTTGGCCAATCCACGCGCCCCGCGAGAGCTGCGCAACGACGTATCTTTCCAAGAGCCGTCCCGCTCGACCGGCGACCGCGCAGTCGCCAGCGCCCACGCCGAGATGGCTGCCTTGCATCGCCTTGGCATGGGACATGGTGCTTGCAGGCAATGTTACGCATGCGCGTTGGTCACGCCCGTCGCCATGGATGCACGACCTGCGACGTCTATGCGAAGGGCGACGTAGGACCACGGTGCAAGCTCACGCCGCCATGTTGGCCGCGTTGGCATGCAACATCATCATTGGTCATTGGATTGCTGCTAATCAGAAAGTAGGGATCTCACCGGGACTTGAACCCGGATCTACCTGGTGGTAAACCAGTGTCTATACCGCTAGACTAAAAGATGTCGACTAGATTTCAGCCTTCTTGACTGCCTCCCCAATCTCGACGCTCCAGACGCGCACTCCCGCCAAGAGTGGGTGGGAGTAGTGAGAGAGGAGAAGAGAGAGTGTCACATCAAGAAGCCATCTGCCGTCTGTTCTGCCCCGTAACAGAGGAGAGTAGCCCAGTGAGTGTGAGAGTGAGGAAGAGTGTAGTACACGCGCATGGGAAAGTGCGTATATTGGGCTCATAACCAATCAGAAAGTAGGGATCTCACCGGGACTTGAACCCGGATCTACCTGGTGGTAAACCAGTGTCTATACCGCTAGACTAAAAGATGTCGACTAGATTTCAGCCTTCTTGACTCTGCTGATAGCCCGAGAAGAAGAGGGCGATGGGCCATGGGATCTTGAAGCTGGCGCAATCAGCTGGCTACTCGCGAATCTGAAGCCAGCGTGGCGTCAGAGCGAAGCGGCCACATTCGGAGCAGCATGCCCAAGACGATCTTGATCCTTGTCGGCGACTACGTCGAGGACTATGAGGCCATGGTGCCATTCCAGACGTTCCTCACGCTCGGGTACACAGTCCATGCGATCTGCCCTGGAAAGAAGGCCGGCGACTTTGTCAAGACGTGCGTCCATGACTTTGAAGGCGACCAGACCTACTCGGAGAAGCGCGGCCACAACTTCGTCATCAACATGGCCTTTGACGACGTATGACGCTTGCTACATGTGGCGATGCGGGCTCATGCACGGACATAGGTGACGGACGCGGCTTTGGAGCGCTACGACGGCATCTACATCCCTGGCGGCCGGGCGCCCGAGTACCTCCGCATGAACCCGCGTGTTGTGGCGATCGTCCAGCACTTTGGTGTGGCGTCGTTCCATGCACCATGATGTCACGGACTCTATCATGTAGGCGCCCGCAACAAGCCGATCGCAAGCATCTGCCATGGCCCACAGATCCTCGCGGCGGCCGGCTTGCTCAAGGGCCGCCAGTGTACGGCGTACCCGGCCCTTGAGATCGACTGCATCATTGCCGGCGCGTCGTGGGTCGGCAAGAAACCCGACGAAGCGTGCGTCGACGGCAACCTCGTGACGTCACCGGCGTGGCCCGGCCACCCCGCCCTCTGCGCGGCCTTCATTCGCCTTCTTGGCACGACGATCCAGTAGGCTAGCAGCGATGCGTTGAGCGTAACGTGAACGCCTGCAGTGATGTATATATATGGACGTTCGCCTCCGAAAATCGAGGCCGTAGTCAGCATGTCATCACAAGGTGCTGCATCGGAAGTCGTCACGATCCTCGCAGGCTCGCGTCGCGCAGCATCCCATATTTGAGCGGAAGATCGTGCCACGGTTGCGTGGAAAAAGCCAGAACCTCTTAGAAACGATATTGCCCATCGAGTTTCACAAGTTCTTGAATTTTGCCATGCTCGGTACGGCGGCGAGAACGACGTTCGAGGTGCTCATGCTCGGCTGCTAGACACGCTGCTCTCGTTCTTGCTCGTGGGTGCGCTCTGGGGCTGCACGAACCCGCTGCTCAAGCAAGGTAAGCCCTCGCTTTCGACGGCTAAGTGGGCGAAAATGCGGCCGTAGAGAGCGGCGGCGCCGTTTATACCCGTCAAAGCAACGCGCTCCGCGAGTACATGTACGAGTTTTACTGCACACTTACCAACTGGAAGGTCCATCTCGAGTATGAGCGTTTATGTGGCTCACGCTCTGTGCTAGTTTATCATTCCCTTCGCACTCAACCAAAGCGGCTCGATTGCCTTTGTGTACTTTCTTGGCTCGTCCGGTGCGTCGACGACGTGCTCGTATCCTCTCTTGACACTCGAGTAGATATCTCGATGGCCGTGCCCATTTGCAACTCCTTTACGTTTGTCTTTACCGCGCTCACGAGCCGCCTCCTCGGCGAGACGCCCAAGAACCCGCTGTGTACGCGACGGCTCTTGCACGTAGGGGCTGACAACGTTGTAGATACCTACGCCGGCATGACGTGCGTTTTACTGGGTGTTGCGATTTGCTTTCACAGCAAACTGCCCTAGTCCAGTGACTGCCGCCGCATAGACTGGTAGACTGGTAGACTAGCACCTAGGATACTACAAAAGACTGTCTACCGTTTCGGAAAGAGTGGTGTATGGACGCGGAGCTCAAGCGGCTCTTGGGCAAGCCACCCGCCTCGAGAGAGCTCAAGCGCGCGCTCGAACCCGATCTCTACACGGAGCGTGTCGATTTGATTCCAGGGACGCAGTCGGTACCTGACTTTGTCGCGACGATTGCACCACTGAGGTACTTGCAGCCTGGAAAGCAAGTGCTGCACGACATGGACACGCTAGTGGGGACCAGCTGCAGAATGCACTCTACCTTGCTAGCATCGATATACCTTTGCTGGATGAGCTGTACCTTCCATTTCTCGCCGCCTTCATGGACCTTGGCAGCCTCCGGTCGCTCTCAATCCCAGCGTTCGCAGCCTCGCGACGCCATCTTGTGCTGCAGTCCGTACCAGGCAGCGCTGCGTACGCGTTCCATGCTGACTGTACACAGAGCTCATCCTGCGTGGTGCAGAGCAGTGCACATTCCAAACGTGATGGAGATCGCCCACCGCCAGCTTCCAGCACAAGCCGCAGGCCTCGTCATCCTCACAACGCTGCCGCTTCGAGGGTAGGTATCCTCTCCATGCGTTTAGATGACCCGTGAATGTATAGGCTGGACCGCGTGCTGGTGCCGTCAATGACGAGCACGAGTCCCGCAGGCAAGCTCGTGCATCTTTTGACGCTACCATCCCCGGCCATGGACTCGCCAACGATCGAGGTAGTGTTACAGTGATCCTTGGAGACGATGTGTGGATCTCTCGTAGCGCCTCCTCGGTGCGCTCTTGGCCCTTGTGGGAATTCCGCCCTGCGGTCTCTACGACTGCATCTCGCAACACAGCGGCACACTGGTGCTGTGTCCGCTATGCTTGCGCAAACTGAGCTTGGTGATCCCGCACTTTAACGTCGTACGACGCTACGAAGCCCTGGTAAATGTTTGCAAAAAAATATCCGACGAGTGGGCTCGAAGCCTCCACCAGTGGTGCCTCGATCGCCTCTCCTTTATCACCAACGGCGCCAAAGGCGGGGGCGACGCGACTCTCGACGACCCGCCCACCACCAACAAGCCACCGCGTACATCAAATCATGCTGTGGCATCGCGTGTGGACCCGACCAAGTTGCGACTCCTTCGACAAAAGCTCCAGCAGCGCCGACGCCGATAATGTATCCAACATGATTGCGCAAGCATCCGGATAATGACACGTGGCAGCACCAGATGCTCGAAACGACACATTATACCGTCAGTCTGTGTTTGACGTAGCGATGGACACCATCGATCTCGACGACATTGAGCTGACGTTCGACGAGCCAGACGCGAGTGACGTGGTCTTGGAGTTACTTCCTATGAACACAGGGGTCACTTCAGCCACGTACAACTTTCGCCTCCTCGCCGACGCTCACCAGAGTTGGTATCCGAGTGCCCGTACGCTATCGTTCGCCCTCGGCAGCCTCAAAGAAGTCCGCGGATGCTAGGTCCAGCTCGTCACCGCCCGTGCAGCACGCAACGACGACGGTCCCACTCGCTACCGAGCGCATTGCCCACAAGCATGACAGCACCCGATGCAGATCTGTCGAGTCCCGAGGTCGAGCCCGAGCCGGAACCACTGGCCCGCCCGCCATCGGTGAGTCCACTCGTCGCGTCTTTCCGAGACACACACCGTACGATCCGTGGTACCTCGTACTATGTAGAAGCAACCACTGACGCCGCAGCAGCGTCTCCAGGACTGCCTCGTGCGCAACATGGCCCTCACGCAGGCCGTCGCGCAGAAATCCAAGTTCGCCTCTTTCTTCGTCTCCTCTACTATCTGACACGATAGTATCCTAGAGAGATTGAGCGCCACTCATTTGTTGTACTGCAGTTGCAGCAACAACTCGAGCACGCGGAAGGTCGCATCCAGCACCACATGGGCTTGGCGACCAAGATGGAGAAGCGGCTCGCGCTGGCGAACGAGCGCACACGCGTCACGTCCGAGTACGTCCAGCCCATTCGGCGCACATAGAGCTCATCACCGAGTTGCAGAGGCCACGCAACGCTCAAGCAGCACCTCAACGGCCTCCGTGTCAAGCTCGCGGCGACAACCAAAGACAACCAGCGCTTGCGCGGCAACGTGTCGGACCTCGCCTTCGACGACCTTGAGGCACTCGAAGCGACGCTCGAAGCCAGCCTGCGCAGCGTACATACCCTTCTACCGTGTCGACACGTCGTACAGTGATGCCTTAGGTCCGCGACAGGCTCAAGGCGCAGTACCGAGCGGCCATGGACGCGCGGTCAGACTTGTGCATCGTCTGCTACTCGGAGCCGGTGTCGATTGTGCTGCTGCCGTGCCGCCACCGCGTCCTCTGCGGCGCCTGCGCGGTCCGCGTCGTCAATTGCCCTGTGGACCGGCGCGAGATCACCGACATGTTGTCCACGTTTGGGCATGCGGCATAAGCCATCGTAGAGTCATATTGGTGCAACGACAATATTGTAGACAACGATGTTAGTCGTACATGGCGTTGTAGAGCTTGAGCAAGTCCTGGCGCTTCTGCTCGTTCTTCTTGTCGAGCGACGTCATGGCAATCTTGCGCTTGATCTTCTTCCCCGAGATGACGCTGCGCTCCGTCTCCGAGTCGGACGACGATGACTCGTCGTGCTTGCGTCGCTTCTTGGCCTTCTTGGCTTTTTTCGACTTCTTTGTTTTCTTCGACTTGGCGCGGCGCGATGGCTTGGAGTCGTCGGCGTCGCTGCTGCTACTGCTCGACGACGACGACCGGCGGGAGCGTTTGCGCGCCGGTGACCGCGATGGCGACCGGCGGCGCTTGGGCTCTGAGCTGCGCGAGTGGCGAGACGACTGCGACGGCGAGTGGTGCGACCGACGGGTCGGGCTACGCGAGACCGAGCGACGCCGGCGCAACGAGCGGTCACGCGAACGCGAGGCCCGACGCTCGGAGGTTTGTCCTCGGTGGTCGGCTACATAGGACGGACGCAGTAGGAAGGGCGCAATAGCATAGCTGTCTCCTTTAGATCCTCATCCTCATGCGACGACGGTCTACCTGGGGAGCGTGGCATATGGATCGCTGCACCGCTGGTTGCCAATGATGAAATCTGTGGCCAATCCCAGCGCTAAAGTTATAACGAAATGTGTAACATCACGAGATCGCGACGCTTCAGCCACGAGCCCAAATTACGACAGTACCGGTACTCGAGACGCATCAAGTGATGCAGCCTTTTTTCCTTGGTCGTGATGAAGACCAGCCTTCACCACGCAGCGCCGCGGCAATAGACTACCTCAGACTCAGCTGCTTGAAAAGACGCTAGGATTCAATGACACAGAGACAGGCCTTAGGCTTCAGGCTTCATCACTCAAAGACCACCCACTCCTGGAAAGTCTATATTGGAATCGTTCGTTGTCTGGTATCGTTGTCCGGCGACAGCCTACACGTCCGATCTTGGAAACGTGGCACGCCGGCGCAATTGACAACGCGGCTACGTGTTATAACACATTGCTGTTGCCTGATCGATTCATCGAAGTTCGAAGATCAAGTACACATCGGGTCAGCTCTGCCACGCGCAGCAGCTGCCCGAAGGGGCCGCTTCGAAGCGCGTCACCGGCGCTTCTTCGCTTACACACGCAGCTCTTACGTTAATCCTTCATTGCCGCGATCGATGTGTATGTGCTCGTACAGCAGTGTCCTGCAGAGGCAGACGACGTGTTGACAATGCCACGACACGCTATCAACTTCGAACTACGATAGACGGCGCCGTTGAACCTGATCCAGCGTGGGGGTCCTAGCTCGGACGCTGAGCTGCTTGTGCTGCCAGCAGACGCCTACGCGAGTGTCTTCGTCTTTATCGTCGTCGCCGTCTTGCTCATCTCGTTGTTCGCTTGCATGTCGGCGGCGCTCCGGACGCTTTGGTTCCTTCAACCCACATGGAGCCATGTTGGTCACGGCCGCGTTCTGTGACAGCAGCGTTGCTTTGTCGATATACCTTGATGTTTGTATACGTACGGCAATATGGTTCTGAGTTGATCAACTTTCCCGTCTCAATTGAGATTCCGCCGACTCGACGCGGAAGAGAGAATGGCGCCGCGGACGAGGCTGCTCGTACTAGCCTGTCTCCTCGTGCTTCTCGTCGCCGTCGCCGGACAGAGACCGTCGCCTAACAGCACGACCGTGACGCCGGTGCCTGCCCCGACGACGACACCGCCACCACCGACACCGTCGCCCGCCCCAGCGACACCCGCACCGACCCCGTCGCCGACGGCAAAGCCCACGTCGCCACCGACGCCAGCCCCAACACCGAGCAGCGCATTGCCGACGACAGCAGCACCGACGACGTCGGCGCCCAGTACAAGCCGACCTCCGACCACGCCGTCGCCCACGATGGCGACGATCGTACCGCCGACGACGGGTCCAGCAGCGGACACGACGATGCCGATTGTGAGCGCCTGCGTCTCGTGCTCGTCCCAAGCACCGACCGAAAACCATGCGTCGAGCAACACCAAGAACAACAACAATAGCAAGCCGACGTCGCAGGTCAACCTCCAAGGTACGCTGTTTGACGACCGGGGCACGGTCAAGTCTCATCGAACGACCTAGATGCGGCTCAAGACTCGCCCAACAGCAGCACCGCCATCATCCTCGCTGCCGCCGCTGCTGTCGGCGTCTCAGTCATCGTCGCGCTCGTCGTTGTCCGGCAGCGACAGCAGCGCGAGAGCGAAGAGATCAAGACCCGCGCGGCCTCGTCGTTTGCGCTGCTTGCGAGCAACCGGGACTCGACGATCCCAGTACTCTACAGCACCAAGCGCCTCTACGAGCCATCGCCGTACGCAGCGACGTATGCCCGTGCAGCCACCAACGCCCACATGGTCAACACGGCGCCGCCAATCGACTTTGCGGCGACGTACAAGGTGAGCGATCTCTCCGAGCTCTCGGAAGACGACGACTCGTCGATCCGCGACACGGAAGACAGCCGCGGGCTGCATGCAGTCTCCGAGTCGTTCTACTACGGCAGCCAAGACTCGGTGATCACGATCGAAGAGGAAGAGTTTGACGACGCGTTCGAGTCGTCGCCGCGACGCACGAGCTCGATCCAGGAGAACGTCGTCTGGAACGATTCGATGGACCGCGAGCTCTCAATGGACTCGATCGTGCGCGAGAGTTCGATGCGTCGCGAGAGCTCGCTCGCGCGCGACAGCTCCATCATGATTGGCAGCGCGTCCGTCGACAACCCCGATTGGATGAACACGGCGCGGCTCATGGCGTCCGACGTCCACGACCTCTAGCCGTCGTCGGCGCACTGGTTGTTATTTATCTTGCTCCGAAACAACGAGACCAGCAGTAGCAGCTGGCTAACGCTCAACACACACGCCTCGTACTATACCTATGACGATCCGAGCGTGCTTCCACGTGCAATGGATCGCTATGAACCCACGTCGTCGGGCAAAGACCAATGGCAGCGCAGGCACATCCATTGCTGCGTTCGTCGGGAGCAGCCGGCGTCGCTGTGAGGAGCCCATTCCCTTGGCCATGTCTCGCCACCTCCCACGCATGCCTCCCACGCAGCCCGAGTCCGATCCAGAGTATCGGCGGCGCGGCGCGTCAGTCATCGAGGGGCGGTCGCATCACTTGAACCTTGGTGCACCGTGCTAACCGAAAGTGCAACCCCACACGACCTCTCAGAACCGATATCTTATTCCGATCGACATCAAATAGTGTGACGTTGCGACCTGTGATATCTGGCACGCGCATGGGTACGAGAGAGCGTGCACTCGGTGGCTCGTCGTCGTCCTCATCGTGGTGCGTGCGACTGCGTCCATGTCTAATGCCCGCACATTGCAATGCATAGAGGCTGCGGTCACCAAGATCTTTTCGAATGCTGGACTGTCACCCGATCATCGCTTGCGTAATCTCAGCGTCGGCGTAACGACCGCATGACATACTGAACCTTCCACGCGGGCCGTGCCAACGTCACCGTTGGCGCCCACTGGTGGACGAGGCACTCTGAGCTAGCTATATGCGCTGCCAGCCTCTTTGACAAGACGCCTCGTCCAACGTAGCCGCTTGGGCGTCGGTCGAATGCAGCTCATGACCTGACGTGATGTTGCACGCGTCCATTTTAACACTACCTTGGAACGCCAAATATCAATTGTGGGAGGCTCCGAAGAGACTGAATACTTTAAAAACCCCTCGTCTTACAATAGATTGCTGCGGCCGGGGCAGCACGACGACGACGACGACCTCGACCTCGACCAAGACGATGGCCTCGCGGCTGCGGATACAATCACCGGCCGACTTCATGTTCGGGACGACGCTGGGCGAAGGCGCGTACGCCCGGGTACAGCCGGCGAACGCGCGCTCGGAAGGGCCTCATGCCCATGTGGATAGGTTGTCCATGCGCGCTTGAAGGAGACGAACGAAGAGTTTGCGGTCAAGATCATGGAGAAGCGCTTCATTAGCAAAGAGAAAAAGGTCAAGTTTGTCATGATGGAGCGCAAGGTCTTCTCCAAGGTGTCCCACGACCGCATCGTCAAGCTCTCGTACTCGTTCCAAGACAAGAACTACCTCTACATGGTCATGGAGCTCTGTCGCGGCGGCGAACTCCTCGATGTCATCATGTACGCTACGCGCCTTGACCATTGCGTGATGACGCTGCGTCTAGCAAGTCGCAGAAGGAGCAAGCGTCGCGTGGCGTGACCAACAAGGCGTGCTCGTTCGAGATCACGCAGTTTTACATTGCCGAAGTCATCGAGGCCCTCGAGTACCTCCATGACATGGTACTCTTGTCTTTCTTTAATGTTTCGTGGATTGATGGCGAGGCAGGGCGTGATCCACCGGGACATCAAGCCCGAGAACATCCTCTTGAGCGACTCGGGCCACTTGAAGATCACAGACTTTGGTACTGCCAAGGACGAGACCGAAGAAGGCGTCCGTCACAACACATTTTGCGGCACGGCCGAGTTTGTTTCGCCCGAGGTCCTTCGCGACCAGGAGGCGTCCCGGGGCTGCGATCTCTGGGCCGTCGGCTGCATGATCTTCCAAATGCTCGTGGGTCGCCCCATGTTTCGCGCCGAGAACGAGTACCTCACCTTCCAGCAAGTCGGCAAACAAGCTTTCTCGATTCTTCTTACACTTGAAAACTCAAGTCTCTCCGTTTAGATTCTCAACCACCCGGCAGAAGACTTTGCCTACCCCGAGGGCTTTCCTGCCGTCGCGCAAGATCTCTGCGACAAGCTCCTGCTGCAAGAACCGCTGCAGCGTCTCGGTGCTGGCACCGACGCCGACGGCAACGGCTACGCGGCCCTCAAGGTACTGCCTTGTCGCATCATCTCGACGCGATACCATTGGTCGTGTAGAGCCACCCTTTCTTTCAAGGTATCGAGTGGGCCACGCTCGGCCAGACGACGCCACCGTACATGCCCAAGATCTCGCACCTTCCGGCCACGGACAATGTACGCATCGGATTCGTATTGCATATGGAATTGACGCGTGTGGGTGCAGGACGGGGCGACCGAGGACTGGTTGTTCGCAGGTGTCGCGACCGAGCTCCAGATCTCGTCGGGGCTCAACGCGGAGCCGTTTATCCAGTACGAGGAAGACCGCAGTAGTGCATCGCGCACGTCGGGCAACAGCTACAGCACCGCGCCGTCGTACGCCGTCGACAACCACAACCCCGTCGAGGTCGCGCGCGTTCGTGCCACGGTCGCGCCACCGCCTGTCTCGCGCATGAGCTCGCTCTGGTACGACCACCATCTCAACGAAGAGGGACTTTATTGTGTTGTTAGGAACCGGTTCTTGCTCGACGACGAAGTCATTCGCATGAGCGGCCTCGTGAGCAAGCGCAAGGGGCTCTTCTCCAAGAAGCGCCAGCTGATTTTGACGTCCAAGCCGCGCCTCATCTACATTGATGCGATTCGCATGCGCCAAAAAGGTAGTATATGCTTGGATGGTGTGTTGATACACTGATATTTTCGTGCAGGCGAGATTCCGTGGTCCGACTCGATGTACATTACGATCAAGAACTCGTCGACGTTTGATGTCGTGACAGTACGTCGTCTCTCGTGCGCTCGAGGTTGCTGGATAAAGCACGGTGTCTAGCCCAACCGCGTGTACCACTTGTCGGACGCTGCCAACGGCTCCAAGAAGTGGTCGGACGCGATCAACGCGTCGCTCGTCCAGCGGAAATAAGAAGCATCCACGCACACTTGCCGCACCAACGTGGCAAATGCTATCTAGTCCAGTACTACATTGTCGCTGAATACATGGTGTCTACTCTTGCATGTGCAGTCTTGGGTAAACATTCGATGTCCTTGATAATATTACATGATTATTGAGCAGAGGCACTGGCGTCTGTTCTCCGGCGCCCTATGGATGCTGGCCTTGGTCGGACATCCGCGCGACTCGGACCCACGCTTTGTACAGCTCGATGTTACAACCGATAGAAGATCCAGCGACCACTTCGGGCGACCTATCCAGGATAAGAACTGACGTGTCTTGGCAACGGTTTCATAAGTCATGACGTGGCACGTTGTGCGTAAAGTGTACAGTATATAGCTATTTCTGTCCTGTCCTGTCCTTGGCGTGATGCGACGACGCGTGGCACCCACGGGGGCTGATGTGAGCGCGCCCATTCGTCTGAACCGACGTTCACTGGCGATGAGTGTTCTCTTCTGCGTCAACCTCCTCTTAATGCCGTTCAAAGCGTACCTCTCGGAGGACTCGCCGTTCCACCAGTCGAGTGCGGTGCCGCCAGCGGCGTTGCAGCCTACGCTGACATCGCCCAACTTTACGACCTTCGCGCCGCCGTTCTTGTCGTTGCTCCAAGACCGGTTTGCACACATGGACGCTAGTGCGAGGGCGCGCGCTGACTTCTTCTACGATGACACGTACCGCGTCGACGTCTACCGGCGCGTCTTGGTTTTGAACCACTCTCCGACGGCACTCGTCCTCGCGTTTCCCACGTCCATGTTCTACACGTCGTCTGCAGCGGCACTGATTCAGACGCACGCCAACGGCGCACTCGAGGACGTCGAGTTCGCGTCGTACGTCACCTTTCTCGACCTCGTGGGGTTCACGCTGGCCGCATGGGTACGGCGCGGCAACACCATTTCTGGAAGCTCGAGCAAGGTGAACGAGTACACGATCTACTTTGCGATGCGCACGATCGACTTGCCGTACTTTCTCGTGTGCTCCAAGTTCGCGATCCGATGTCTTCTCAGCCTTGGCACGGCCAGATACTTTTACAAACACTACTACGGCGCGGTGCGGAGATTGCTGCTCGCGTACCGCCGGACGCCACGACCAGCAGGCGTCAGTCATCTCGAGTTGCTCGTTGGCGAGCCAACAGACTTCGTCTTGACGAATGGCTGGATCACGCTTGGCTACACGATGGACTGCGTGCAGAGTTTGCAGTTCATCGGGCGCGCCATGAGCCGAGCGAGCAACATGGATATTCAGCCCGTGGCGGGTCTCATCGCCATCGTGTATCTCTCCCGGCTCGTCTGGTTTAGCTATTTGGCGCTAATATGGCTTTCCCGAGTGCTCCATTGGCGACAGCTGGCGCACCTATACGTGCCCGTTGACTCGCTCGTGGTCGCAGCGCTCACAACGCTCAACGCGGCAGGTGTCCTTGCGCTCTGCACCAACTCGTTCGATTTCCTCTCAATGTTTTACACGCTCATGCAGTCGGTGGTCTTCGCCGAGCATGCACAGTATCAAGTAGACTCGACGCTTGGATTGATATTCTTCGCCAGCTTCACCAGCTTGACACCTCTTGGGCTCGGTTTCTTGCTCGCGTACTGGAACCGGTGGCGGCCCACGGTATGCCTACCAGTGATCTCGTTGCGTGCGCGAGTGCTGCTGTGGCTCTGCGGCATTCGTGGCACGTCACTGGCAGCCAAGAGGTGTGTCGCCCCATACCTTGCAACATTCCTTACGACGCACCCAAGTGCTCGAGCCAACTGCACACTCAGTCACGAAGATGAAGACTGCTATCTCGTTGCGTACAGCAAAGCGCATACTGTGCTCTGGGTGCGCCGGCTGGTCTGGACCAAAACGCTGGCACTGCAGCGCGCCACGTCATTGATCACGGCCGCCTCACGCGATGCCACGTCACCGGTCGCGCATTTGTCGGCCGACGTGGAACACGACGCTTGCATCACATTAGGAACTGACGACGCCTACGAGTGGATTTACTAGAACGCTCGATAGTAAAAGTACTCGTGGCAGTTGCCTCCCGTCAACCACATTCGGCAACCTTACGAGCGCCAAGGCCATACATTTGTGGTCTATCGAGTACCATCCAGATACAGTTTAACAATGGAGAATCGCATATCCAAATCGAGAAGGTCGTTTCGAGCGTGCTGCCCTTTCTCGGTGACCGTTTCAGAATTCATGACGTGGCGCGCTGTGAATGCAGTGTACTCGTACAGCTATTTCCAGCCTCTCAAGTTATGGGTGTTATGCGACGACGCGTAGCGCCGACGAGTCCCGACGTCAACACACCCATTCGTATGAACCGACCTTTGTTGGTAACAAATGGTCTCTTCTGCGCCAACCTCCTCTTGATGCCGTCCATAGAGTACCTCTCCGAGGACTTGCCGTTCCAGCAGTCCCGTGCACCAACGACGCTTTGCAGCCCATACAACGTTCGAGGCTTTCGAGCCGGCGCATTTGGCGCCGCTTCAAGATCGGTTCGCGCACATGGGCGCTACGGACGCGTATCGACTACGCCGATACAATGCCGCCTACCGCATCGATGTCTAACGGCACGCCGTGTCCGTCGACGATCACAGTCCGACGGCACGCGGTTCCCACCTCGGCCTTGTACACATCGTATGCAGTAGATTCGACTCTAGCGCACGCAATTGGTACGCTGGATCAAGTTCAGTTTGCGTCAAACGTCCCCTGTCTCGACATGACAGTATTCATTTTGGCCGCGTGGGTGCGCCCGGGCAATACCATACTGCACCTTCCGCAACGTCAACTACCCGTGAATCGTTCTTTGCTGCAAATTTATCTACCGGTGCCTCCTCAGCCTCGGTGCCGCCATAAACGTTTACGGACACTATTACCGTGCCGCGCGGTGATTGTTGCTTGGGTACCGTCAGATGCCACTGGCACCAGGCGTTAGCCACCTCGAGCTTCTCATTGGCGAGCCGACTGACGTTGTCTTGACCAACGTGTGGATCACGCTCGGTTACACTATCGACTGCGTGCCGAGTTCGCACTTTGTCGGGCGTTGGATGAGCCGATCGTACAATACGGCCATCGCGCTCGTGCCCGGTATGCTTGGTATCTTGTACCCCTGCTGACTGGTCACCCTTTTCACCATTTTGGCGCGGCGTTTTGCTTGCCTATCGGGACCGAGGGCAGCGGCAACCGGAGCTCCCGTTCCGCGCTCGACTGTCGAGTCTCGCAAGGCAGCAAGGGGTGGCCAGTGCCATTTCTTGCGACCTTTCTTGCCACGCACCCTCCTGTTCGACCCAATTGCACTCTTGAATGAAGATTGCTATCTCGTTGGCCACGGCAAGACCTCACCGTGCTCTGGGTGCGTTGGCTGGTCTGGGCGAAAATACTCGCCCTGCAGCGTGCCACGTCATTGGGCATGGACGCCTCACACGTTGCCACGTCACCGATCGTCCATCTCACATCGGACCCTGATCATGGCGCACGTATTGTGCTGGACATAAAGGAGGCAAACGAGTGAATCTACCAACTGCTGCATTTCGCGACGGAGTCGACTAATGCGACGAGTAATGCGTGGCACTACAGTTGTGAGAGGTGTCGTCAGCGAGTCGCCAGCGTTGCCAAGCCCGAGCTGCCACGCTCCTACGTCGCTTGTCAGCGATCCAACACGCTTGGCAACCGCAATGTAGCTCTGCGACACTAAACGAGGTAGGTGTACGAAGGACGAAGAAGGCGGGAATCAAGCTTTGGGTCGTTCTTCGTTGGGCGCCACCCAAGTGGAGCACGTGCAACGACGGGTGGCATCAACATCCGACCGACTGGTTTCTTCTTCAACAAAGTCGCGAGGACTCAGACGAGCGAACCGTGCGCCTCCGAAAGGTTCTCAGCCGACCTTCAATGGTCACTGCAACTCGACGTTCAAAGTTGGTACCCAAGAGAGACGAGGAAGGTGCCATTTGTTGGCGATGAGTGGTTTGGATCGATCCAGTCGCATGTTCTTTTTCTTCGATGCGATATCAATTCAAGCACGGTCAGCGCGTGCCCAGCTGTGTCACGCTCCGCGTGTCCTCGACACCGTCGCAACCAGATGACGAGATGCCACCGCTCTCGTTCAGGCTTCCAAGCCATGCCTGCGAATTGCAGGGTCGTCGCCACCGAGACGCCCGTTTTGTCAGTTCATGTCGTCGGATATGGGCCAGAATACTATCCAGTCGTCGAGCCCGGCGGTGAGCTCCGGCGGGGAGCTCCGGCGGTGATTCGGCAATCCTAAATTTTCAGACGCAACTGTTCGCTGCCAACGCCGCCACGTAGTCGTCTATAGTCGAAAATTCCGACTAAACCGTCTAGCTCATGTCGAGTAGACAGCGACGCTATTGTACACACGACAAGAAGCATGCGATGTCGCGCAAGGCGGCCCACGCGAACAGTCTCGTGGCGCGCTCGATTGCTCAATCAGCGTTGTAAATCCGCCGCTTTTGATTGGATGCCACATAGCCAATGAGAAGGCGCGTGGCGCGGTGTCGTACTTTTTCGGCCGATACAAACGGCGTGCTCGGTTGACAGCCGAAACACCCGGTCGTATCCGGATTGAGAACACGTTATCCGGATATTCGCGCCCACCGGCCGCGGTGTGCAGTTTGGATTTTGCGAGCATAAGCCACCGCGGTCCGCTTGGTAGGTGCGCAGACGACCCCCTTTTCGTACATTATTTATCGCTCGCCGCCATGCAGCCTTCCCGCGCCTCCTCCATGCTGCCACGTGCTGCCTCAATGGACCGGCTGCCCATGCGCCACGAGCATGTGCTGCCCCGCGCCGCCTCGCTGGACGACCGAACCTGCGCGACACGGCCGCAGATCGTCGTGCCGAGCGACTGCTTGAGCATGATGACGATGACGTCGTCGCCGATCTCGGTGCAAGCCGTGCACAGCGGGACGCTTGAAGATGAGATGAAGTGCTTTGGCCTCGACGTCGCGACCGAATTCCTCTTTTGGAAGGAAGAGAACCTGGCGCTGCTCGAAATGTCGTTTCCAGCGATGGACCGCGACCTCCTTGAAGACGTTTTGATCGAGACCAACTACGATCTGGGCGCCGCCGTTGACATGATCCGCGCCCGCGTCGACGTGATCAACGCATGGACGGCGAAGTCTCGTTGGCGCTCGACGACATGATGATGCGCCACCAAATGGGCACCAGCCATACGCCGCACGAGTGGGTCCTTGTCACGGACGACTGGGTCGTCGTCGATGAGACCACCAACAAGCTACCGCTGCACGACTACACGAGCATTGCGCTACACGGACCGTCGGCCTACTACTAGCGGCGCGCTCGCTCGTTTTCTGTTTGTTTTTATTCTTTCTCATCGCTCAAGTCTCGGGGCCACGCGCGTCTCTATAGCGTCGCCCAATTTTGATATAAATATACATAAGTTATCTACCAGAATACGCGTCGATCGACCGGCAAGCATCGCGACCGTGGCCATCCGATCGCTCCGTGTGGCGCATCCCGAGGTTGAAGTAGCCCACCTTGGTCGTGGAATCTTCCGTATAAAGATCGTAAATTATCTGGATGACGAGCCGACGACTTTTTTTGCAAGGCTGCGAGGTCCTCGACCCACGGAGGGCTGCATAAGCGTCCTGGACGTCGTATCTACTGGATGCTAGCGATGGGAACAGAGCGCTGTTGGGTTTGCATCGGCGCACGCCTCGTGGCGTGGTTCCGCCTTGGATGTCCGGATAAAGATTGAGTCGTTGGCACGTAGTTTATCCGGATGATACTGAAAGAAGCAGAAGCATCGACATGGCCGTTGGTCAGAACGCGCTTCCTTGCGTCGAATGAAGCACGCGGCAGAAAACCAGCTTGGAAGACCAGCTTGGAAGACGTCCAGTGCATAAAGAATGCCGGGTGCGGCAACCGAGCGGCGCCTCGGACGACTAGTACCTTCTCGGAGCTTCTCGGAAGAAACGGAGAGAACGCACGTACCTTCTTCTATATCAGCGCCTCTCAGATGCTCGCCAAGCCCCCGTGGCCATTCATACGCGCTAGCAGGTGTGGTGGGTGCAAGCAAATCCAGTCTTGATTGTGCAACGTGTGTAGCGAGTAGCTTCTCCTGTGCTAGACTATACCACTATCCAATTGGCGATGGATAATGCGAAATGGATTCATTTTGGACGCGTTGCGGTTGGATGTAGAACACACTATCTAAAATCGCTTAACACTATTCAAGACTACAAACTGCGATATAGTGTGAAAACCGTGTTGGAATACATGTAATCCCTCTTTCTTCCTTGGCAGCGACTCGCGTCGACCTCCGCCCCTATGAAAAAAAATGCGCAAGTACGACATGGAGCGAGCCCTTTGGGTGGCTGCGCGCATGGCATTCTCACTGGTAGCAGGACGTGTATTTGTTTTCAGCCGCAAATGGTGTCCTTGCTATTTGGCATAACTCTCAAAATGGTGTGCAACGTATTTAGTGTAGTACGTATCTTGTGAAATGTGGAAGATCGCAGGGTGGGCGGCGCTGGCATGGCATGCCGCCGCAGGCTTCGTGTACCCATCGACGCCAGCCAACCACGCCCAGGTCATCGCTGCGCTCGAGCACTATGCGCTCGGTCAGCAGGCCATGGCGGCCGACAAGTTGGACGAGGCCACGCGCTTCTACGCTGCGGCGATTGCCGCGCATCAGGCCTTTGCGCCGGCGTACAACAACCTCGGGTACATTCTTGGGCGCCAGCGCCGCGTGACCGACGCGATCGCGTACCACACCAAGGCCGTCGAGCTCGCGAGTACCAACGGCGACTGGGAAACGTACGTATCGGCGCACAACAACCTCGGCTACTCGGCGCGCGATGGCAAAGGATATGCGCAGACGCTCGCTGCGATCCAGCACTATGACCTTGCGCTGCGCGTGCGGCCGCCGCTGTGTTCGAACGCCACGTACCTCTCGGTGCTGTACAATAAGGCGTCGGCGCTCTGCAGCATTGGCCAAAACGACGGCGCGCTGCCGCTGCTCCTCGAGGTGCTGCAGCTCGACCCGCACCACGCAGGCGCGCTCTTGGACCTCGGCACAATCTACTACTACAAGTACGTACTACGTCATCCGCTATGCACGTGTCGCTGCAAATGAGTGTGAAGGGGCGACCTCGCCGCCGCGCTTTCGCAGCAAGACAAGCTCCTCCGGATCGCATCGACCATGCGCGACCTGGTCGGTGCGCTCAACAACAAGGGCCAGTTTCTCAAAGAGCTCGGGCTCGTGCACGACGCCCTGCGCCTCCATCAGCAGGCGCTGGCGCTGGACCCGCGCGATAGCAACACGCGGCTCAACGTCATCACGGCCCGTCGCCAGCTGTGCCACTGGGACGCCGCCGACGACTGGCACGAGAGCCTTCTCGCCACGACGCTGCACGAAATCCAGGTGCGAGTTTTGATAATTGATGCTCGGATGGTATCTTTCTTGTAGACGGGGCAGGTGCCGTCGCTGCTACCATTTGACGCGACACTCATGCCCATTGCCGACGACGTCAAGAAGGCGATTGCAGTCGCCAGCGCCCGGCAATGGCAGCAGTCGCATTCGCTGTCGTCCCGTAAAACCAGACGCTTCCAATGCGCATCGGGTACTTGAGCTTCGACTTTCGGAACCACCCGATGGGGCAGCTCACGGTCGGTGCGATCGAGCACCACGACAAGAGTCAAACTCAAATCTATGGCTACTCGTACGGGCCCAACGACGGGTCCGAGTGGCGGCACCGGATCGCGTCGGCCTGCCACGCATTTGCCGACGTCGCGCGGCTCTCGGACGTCGAGATTGCATCAGTCATTGCGTCGGATCGCATCCAGATCCTAATCGACCTCATGGCCCACACACGTGGCGCCCGCGTGGGCATTTGCAGTTTGCACCCGGCCCCGATCGTCGTCAACTACCTCGGGTACCCTGGCACGATGGGGGCAGCGTTCACCGACTATGCGATTCTCGACGCATTCGTGGTCCCACCGACGACGGTCAAGTCGACGTTTTCTGAAAAGGCCGTGTACCTCCCGCACACGTACCAAGTCAACGACTATGCATGGAGCGTCGAAACATGTGTCGAGAATTGTGTCTCGGACCTGATGGCGTACGAGCCGCGCGCGGCGTTTGTCTACTGCAACTTCAACACGATCAACAAGATGGAGCCGACGTCGTTCGATGCGTGGATGCGCATTCTTCGGCGCGTGCCTAAGAGCGTGCTCTGGCTCCTCGAGCCCAGCGCTGTGGACGCCAGCGTCATGGCCACGTTTCGCGCCGAAGCCGCGGCCCGGGGCGTCGACCCACGTCGGCTCCTCTTCGCGCCCCGGGTCGCGAAGGCCGCGCACTTGAGCCGCCTCCGCCACGCGCACCTGTTTTTGGACTCGTTCGTGTACAATGCGCACTCGACAGCCTCTGACATGCTGTGGACGTACCTGCCCGTGCTGACGCTGGTGGGGCATACGTTTGCGGCCCGGGTCGCCGGCAGCTTGCTCCGGCTTGTCAACGCCGACGCAGCGAGTTTGCTCACGACCTTTACGGTCAAGGAGTACGAAGACATGGCCGTGGCTCTCGCGACGACGCACTTGCAGTCTTTGCAGCAGCTGCGGCGGGTCCTGGCGGCCTCGACGCTGGAAACCCGCCTCTTTGACACGGCGGATACGACGCGACACTTGGAGGCGAGCTACCGACTCATGCTGGAGCTCGCACCCGCACGCATGCACCTCGTTGTGCATCCGATGGCTCGTCATGTCGACGCCCGGCGACACGGACTGGACGACGCGATCGTGCAGGATATGCTGGCGCACCAGAGTCGCGGCGAGTTTGCGATCGCCGAAGTCGGGTACCGCCGACTGCTCTCCGTGCGGCCCGACCACGCCGATGCTCTGCATCTCTACGGCTTGCTCTTGCACGCGCTCGACCAGACACCATTAGGGCTTCCGTTCTTGTTGCAGTCGATCGAGCGCATGCCCCACGTGGGCTTTTACCGCGCCAACTTTGCGACGATGCTTGTGGCGGCCGGAGACAAAACGAGTGCACTCCAGCAGGTGCAAGATGACCATGTTCTCGAAAGATTCCATTCGCGCATAGTGTGCACTGGCGCTGCATCTGGAACCGAGCCAGCCCCGAGCCTTTTTGCTTTTTACCGAGCTCCTTGTCGACGCTGCGATGCACGCGGAGGTGCTGGAAGCCCACACCCGGTACTACCCTCAGGTTGCTTGCCGTCTCTAGCGTCGAAACATCAACGACAGCTCTAGGTGGCGCGGCACCTGAGTCATGTCGAGAGACTGGCGCATCTCTTCCACGTGGCATACGCCCATGCACAGCTTGGACACGTTCACGTTGCGATCGATCTCTTGCGCTCAACCTTTCTTCAGGCGGGCGGCGACGTGCCCGAAGCGTTCATTGTCAAGGCCAAGCACAATCTGGGGGTGCTACTACAAACCATCGGCGACTTTGACGCGGCAAACGCGGTGGCAATGGAGGCTGTTGTCGCCGAGCACCGAGCAGCGCATGCTCGCATTGCGCTGCACGCGCCGCCGACACCGCTCGGCGGGCGCATCGTGGTCATCTACTGCTACGAATACGGTCAAACCTGGTAGGTCATCGCAACGACACTGCGCGCGTTCCAAAATGCTGCCGAGTATGTAGGTGGCCGCACTGGGGCCCGTCGTCGACGCGGAATGGTGTCGGCGGCTCGGAAGAAGCCGTCATCTACTTGGCACGAGCCCTCGCCCGCCTCGGACTCGACGTGCGCGTATACGCTGATCCACTGGCGGCCGACCTTGGCGTCGATCGCGATGGCGTTCGCTGGTTCTCGCATGCGACGTTCGACACGTCCGCGCCCATCGGTGATTGGCTCTCTGATACATTGATACATTTGGGATTTGACAGACATTGTAGATGTGTTTGTCGCGTGGCGGTACCACATTTCCGTGGCGCTGGCAGCTGCCGCCAACCAGTCGTTCGTGTGGCTCCACGATGTCATTGACGGCCGCGTCTTCACGCCTGCGTTCCTCGCGTCGATTCATGGCATCTTTTGCCTCTCGCGCTTCCACGCCAATGTGACGCAGCTGCGTCACACGCCGAAACTACGGCTCTCGAGCAACGGTGTCACACCTGCCGCGTTCGTCATAGGACCGAATCATCCGCATCGGTTTGTGTATGGGAGTGCACCGACGCGCGGCCTCGAAACCCTCCTCTTGCATTGGCCAAGCCTGCGCCAGTCGCTCCCGCACGCGACGCTTGACGTATACTTCGTACCCTAAGCCTACCCTCGCTGACTATGGTATAGGTGTACTATGGGCTTACTCCCGCCGTGCGTCGCACTGCCTCGGCCGAGTGGCAACGCCGCATGGAAATGCTTTTGGCCCAGGACGGTGTCGTCTACCACGGCCTCGTCGACCATGATACGCTCGCCCACGGGTCCCTCTCTTTCTCTTCTGTCCTCTAAAACTCGACGGTTGTAGGTATGCCAACGCCGGCTTTTACCTCTACCCGACCACCTTTTCCGAGACGAGCTGCGTGTCGATCATCAAGGCCATGGCGGCCGGCGCGATCCCAATCACCTCCAAGCGCGGTGCACTCGCCGAGGTGGTGGGACAGCACGACATGGGTCCGGCGACCGCGCTCGTCGACGACAGTAGGGCGATGCGGCGTTGTGCATGCGAGTCTCCATACCGTTTGTAGATCAGGAGGCGTGGATCCAAGACTGGCTGCGCTGCATTGTCGCTGCGGCGCGCATGGACCCAAGCGAGTTGACCGCCCGACGCACAGCCATGGTCGAGGACGCGCGCCATCGGTTTCTTTGGTCGCACGTGGCGGCCGAGTGGGCGACGGCGTTTCTCGACTCGACGTAGTAGCACAGTTGGCGTACAGAGAAGGACGATGGGGTATATATATGGAGCTACTTGAGCTGCTTCTGGCACTTTTTGCAGTACCAGTCGTCCGCTGGCACGGCCGAGAGCTTGACGCATTTCTACAGTGTGGTGAGCACTCGATACATTGATACATGGATCGATACCAAGTGGAAGACGCGCTCGCAGCCGCGCGTACCGTCCTCCGAGCCGCAAATGACATGCGAGTCCATGCGAATGCGGCCGCGCTTGCACTGCCCGCACGACTGATTCTCGCACTCGGAACAAAACCAGTCTTCGCCAGGACTCAGATCGTCCTACGCCCACGTCACGATGCGCGAGTGCCGCTCAGTCGTACCTCGTCGAGCTCGAGACACGCCGCGTGGAACGCCTTGGGGCAACCGTCGCAGAGAAGGAGCGTGCCTCCGGCGCCGCAGTCGTTGCAGTACGAGTCCCACTGCTGCGTTGACGTTGTCTTGATGTCCATCGTCGTCGACGTCGTCGTTGGCGACAGCGGCTCGGCCTTGGCCTTTGACTCGCGCTCGAGGTTGGCTCTCCGCACCACCGGGTACACGGGTTTGACGCTCTTGTCGCAGTGCGGGCAAAACGTCTTGCCGCGTGGCACGCGGCGCAAGCCCACGCACGTGTAATGAAAGACCCGCGGGCACCCATCACTACGCACACCAATATTCAAAACCGAAAACGCAAGTGGCTAAGGTACCAGCAGAGGAGCTCGCCACCGTCGCCGCAGATGCAGCAGTATTCTTCCCACTCGTGGGCCTTGGACGGACGCGGTTCCTTCTGGGGCGTGTCCGGGTCGTCCTTCATCTTGCTCTCCTCCTTTTCTTTCTTGATGCTTCTGCGCGCGACGCTCGACTCGGAGAGCCCAATGATGTCCATACGCTGTTGAAACGATGCGAGCGCCAAACCGACGCTCGACAGCGTCGTACTCGATCTGACAGTTGCGACCCACCGGTCGCGTGCCTGCTGTGAAGGCCAGAGCCCTGTTTCCACAAACGTCTCATCGTCGTCTTCGTCGTCGTCGTCGTCCTCCATGTCGACATCATCGCGGTCGTCCTTGTTGTCCTCGAGGAGCTTGGGCATGTGGGCACCCGTGACTTGGCGCTCGATAGCCAGAAGCGGCGCGACGAGGTCCTTGCCGCTCGTGCACGCTTGCACCGTCTTGAGCCACGCCTCTTTCGTGGCCGTCGTCCACGACTCGGACGCCTTGTCCTCCAAGTGCTTCGAGAGCCAGCTCTCGAGGTGCACAAGCTGCGCGACAAGGTCTTCGACCGACATGTTGGGCAAGAGCTGCGCCGACCACGACCGCGCCTTGTTGGTCCATGCGCCGTCGGTTTCTTCCACTGGCGTCAGCGTCGTCTCGAGAACCGAAGCGAGTTCGAGTTTCAGATGGTGCTCACGCGTCCCACGCGCATCGAGGGCGGCGGCGAGCGCCTTGACGTCGTCCAAACGGTCGTAGTAGGCCCACTCGTGTTTTTCGTTCTCAACGTAGACGCGGCACGCGTCGCCGCGAAAGACCCAGTACTTGTCCTTGCGCCGGTCCTTGCCGATCGGCTCGGTGCGCACAAAAAACTGGCGCATCGTCGTGTCAAACGCGCGTTTGCGCTCTTCCATCTCTTGCTCCTTGACCAAGTCGGCTTCGAGGCGCTCGAGAAACTCGTCGGCGTCTTCCACAAGCTTGATGTCGGCGGCGGTCGCGGGCTCGCCATTGCGCGACGCGCGCTTCGAGTGCATGCCGAGGTCCCGTGCCGACTTGAGGGAGGACCGCAGTCGCTCCACGTCGCGAATGTCCATGGCCACGTGCAGTTCTTCCGACACGAGCTGGCGCTTCCGAGCCACTTGTTCCTTTTGCTTTTGGCGCTTGCGCATCTCGAGCCGGACCCGGCGCTTCTCGTCCTTCTCTGCCTGGAGCTTCTTCCGGCGCGAGAGGTACTCTTGGCGCGAAATGACGCCGTTGGCTTGCATCTCCTTGAGCGACGTCTCTTCTTCGTCCGTGCCGCTGCTTTCGTCCGAGTCCATCGTGTCGTCATGGTCGCTCGTCGACGCGACCGACGCGTTCTCGCTGACGCTCTTGTCGTCATCGTGATTCGTCGGCGGCGGGGCGCCCTTCTTGCCACTTTTGAGCCACGAGCTCATGGCCGTCTTTTGCTCGGACGCCGCGCGGGCCTTCTCGGCGCGCTGGAGCTCCTTGAGCTTCTTGTCTTCTTCGGCGGCGGCGCGCTTTTCATGAAAGAGCATGCGGCTGTGCTCCTTGGCTGCCTCGACGCGCTCGGTCGCATTGTAATTGATGACGTGGCCGACCTTGGTCGTGCTGTACGCGAGCGTCACGAGGAACCGAAGCAATGCGACCTTGTGTGCGATCGGGAGCGTATAAATCTCGTGCTGGGCCAAGCCGTCGACGGCCGCGCGGAGGTCGACCGACGCGTTGTTGTAGTAGCGAGGCACGGCGCAGATGAGATGACGCAGCACCGATGGCCACGAGATGAAATTGAGCATGTTGGAGGTGGGCACACCAACCGTGAGCGGCGCGTGGACGACCTCGTACCGGTACCGGTCCATAGCGTCCATGTCGTCTTCTTCTTCGGGCACGTAGCTCGCGTCCTCGCTACGTACATATGGGCGTGAGCACATGGAGTATATGGAGGAAAAAGGTCCAACCGGTTTTCTAAAATCAAATCGAGAAGCGCCATGTGCACTTCGCTCACGATCGTCGTCATGGCGTCCGAGGTCGCAAGCGCGCTGCAAAGCTGCTCGATCGAGATGGGCGAGAGGCCGAGGAGGTCGTGGAACGAGTAGATAAAGTCCCAGACCGGCAAGAGGTCGTGGAAGACGCTGGAGGGAAGACCGCCAAAGTTGCAGGGTACCGGCCTACACACAAGACGTGGCGACATGCACACCTTGATGCGGAAGAGAGAAAGGGCGTACGTCGGTCGGGGCGCCGGCGGGGCGTCGTCGTCGGGCACCACGTCGAGGTCTTCGATCGGGTACCCGCGCTTCTTGGTCAGCGCCTGCTCGCGCTTCCGGAGTGCCAAGTCTTCCTTCTCGAGCTTGTCGAGGCGCTCCTTGGCCTGTCGAATGGTCTCGGCGAGGTTCTCGGCGATCTTCCCGAGCTTCTCTTCTTCGCGGTCCTTGTACGTGACCTTTTGCTTCTTGACAATGCGCTCCTTCATGTCGAGGACGCGCTTGGCCTTGTCTTCGAGGGCCTTTGCGCTGCGGCGCGCGGACGCTTCGTCCTTGGCCCGCTGCTTCTCTTCGCGGGCCAGTTCGCGCTGGCGCTTCTCTTCCTCGCGGCGCTTGCGGCGCATCTCCTTGACGTCACGCTTGGCCTTTCGGCGCTCGAGCGTGTCGCTGCACAGTTTGCAGTACCAGTTGCTGTCGGGCGACGGGACGTCATCCGGGTCCATGGTCAGACACGCCGTGTGGAACGCGCGCGGGCACCGGTCGCAGCAGAGGAGCTCGCCGCCGTCCTTGCACACATTGCAATACCAGCGGTTGTGGTCACTGCCACGGCGCTCGTTGTCGCTGCGACCACTCAAGTCGTCGTCGTCGTCGTCTTCGTCGTCGTCGTCGTTGGTGTCGGCCGTGTCGAGCTCGTCCTCGGACGGCTTGGGGCTGTACTCACGCCGGCGCTTCTGGCTCGCCTTCTTCTTCTCCAGCGCCAGCGGCTTGTCCTCCAGGTCGCTCGCGCTCTCATGGTCCTGGGCGCAGAGCTGCCCCACGCTCATCATGATGCTTCGGCCACGGGTTGCTGTCGGCAAAAATAAAATAAACCAACCCGAACCGGGCCGCGCACGCTGATTGGATGCGAGAAACGAATTAAATGACCCGCAATATATTAATATTCAACCGAATCGTACGGGTAGCTCGCGAGAACCGTCCATTAGACGTCGCCAGCGCTCGGGCACGACCGCCCACAGCGCAGCACTCACTGCTCGGTCTTGGTGCCAGAAGCGCGGTCCATTCCTAATTTTTACCGATTTATTATTTATGCTTTATGAGCCAATCTACCACTCCGACTCGGGCTCTACCCCCGGTCTTCTCTGCTCCCGACATTCCACCAAGTCGATCACGTTGATCGGCTAACCGAAGTACTTGCTCTTGCCGATTCTTGCCGGCTGCAACGACGACTGCGCAAATGCTAGAATGGAGATCGTTCTCACCGTTGCTGGTTTCCTGCTAGCTGGAGTCATACCGTACGGCGCTGGAGATGGAAATAGGACATGGCGGGGCGAGCTCGCGCGATGCGACCAGCGCCACACGATACCGACGACGGTAGGGGGCTATTGCGTACGCCAAGCCACGCTACGCGCTCCAAGGCGATGGGTGCTGGGTTGCACTGCGCCGCGAACTTGGCTCGGTGGGCGCCAGGTCAACAAGAAGCAATCGAGCTCCCATGGTAGCGATGGTTCGTGGCGGGCTCCCTCTTCGTGATGAAGAAAGGCCGGTCTTACGATTTTGGGCGCGCGTTGTCGCAAACTCGTCATTGGGTTTATGGCTACCGGTTGTTCACTGGGGAATAGGGTTCGCTAACTCTCATGAACCGAGCGTTAGGTAGTGGCTCCTCTACGGCGTCAACGTGTTCAATCCGTGGTGACCACGCGTCGAGCCACTTCTTTCTCTGCTTTGTTGCGAGCTCTCGGTCCAGGAGCGAGATGTACAGCTCGTTCGTTGGTTCCTGGTCGTTGGTCGGTCGCGCGTGATGGCAACCAACCTTGAAGATGACAGAAGCTACGACAAGATGTGCTCAAGCGCATGCTGGTATGCAGCTGAAGCCGTCGATCCACGCATGCAGCGCCACGAGTGCTCAGCGCGCCAGCAGCGACTTGCTCAGTTGCCTGTCTGGTGTTTATCAGAACCGTCTCGATTTGTGTTTTCAAATGATTTGATTGAAATAAAAACAACGGGATTGGTGTCGGCAAGGAGAGCAGGATCCCGGCAACATGCTGCAAGCGATGCGACGAAGCTCCCGAGTCCAAGCCAGGGTCGAGGCTTCTGCCGACGAGCCGCCGAGCCGAGAGGCGTCGCCCAGCCCCGAGCGCAAGCCGGCCATTCGCGCTAAGGCGGCGCCGCAGCACCCGCGGAAGGCGGCCTTGAAGAAGCCCAAGCAGACCAAGCAGGTCGCGGACGATGGCAGCGAAGACTCGGACGTGGACATTCTGCGCCAGCTCAAGGACACGCGGCCCATCAAGTATGCGTTCATGCATTCCATCGATATGCATGTTTTTCTAGGAAGCGCGTGACCAAGCGCAAGGAAGCGTCGAGTGGCATCAAGCTCCTCGACAGCCTCGACGCGCTCCTCGCGGCCGACAGCGCCGAAGTCGAGAAGAAGAAGGGGCACACGCGCAAGCTGCAAAAGATCATGCAAGAGAGAGACGAGATGAAGGAGCACGAACCCGTCATGGACAGCGACATCGCAGCCAACCTCAAGGACTTGCAGGCCGACGAACACCTCTACTCGATTGAAAACAGGCCGAGACCGAGCAGTTTGGCTACGTCTTTGAGCCGATGACCGAGGTAGCCCGTCGCTTCTTCCACGTCCTCACCATCGTCGCTGCTTAGCCGATCCCGCTGCCCCGTTTCCAGAGCGTCAAAACGGACGACGCGGACCTGGCTCTTCTCTACGACGCAATCGCCAAGGTCGCAGGTGCCATCTCTCGCTCCGATCCATTATGATACCATGCGCGATGTAGACGACGTCGAAGAGCTCGGTTCGCTCCTCCACTCCAAAATCCTGCTGCTCTATCTGCATGAAAAATGCGGGCTCGTCGAAGCGCCGGTGCCAATCACCGCGTATCTCTTCGCCCTTGGTATGATAGCATTCAAATCACTCGACTCATCTCTCCCGGCACGCGACTAGTGGGTGGCCACCCGAACGACCACATTGTCCGCGGCGCCTTTCTCAACCTCTTCCTCCTCCTGACGCCGGCCACGGGCGACGTCGTCCAGGTCGCTTCACCCGCTTTAACCGATGGGCTGACTACGATGTTAGTTTACCAGCGGCCTGCCGTCGGCGCTCCTCGCGCTGCACGCACCGCTGCCGATCGGTATGGCAGCCAAGTGCTTGGAACTCAACCATTTCCTCGCGACCTTCCGGCTCTATGGCTTCCACGAGACGAAGCGTGGACTCAGCAACGTCCAGCGTGCATCGACGCGCGAGACAGCGACGGCCGATGCCGCGCTGCCGTTCCCGTCGCTCAACATGGAGTACACGGTCATGGTCTTCATCCTTGCGCTGCGCACGGAGAGCATCAAGCTGCCCGACTACGACACGTTTTGCGCCGTCGTTTTCTTTCTCCGGCTGCAGTTCGAGACGACGATCCGCCCGCAGCTGCTCGAGCTCACGTCGTACGCATTGGAAGCGCTTCTGGATCAGTTTACACCGCGCGAGTGGCGGCGCGACTATGCGCGCAAGCTCATCATGAAGATCGCAAGCGGCAGCGAAGGCTTCTTCAAGTCGGCGGCGGGCTGGCTCACGATCGCCCGGCGCCTGCCCCGCACGGACCGTGGCACGCAGCTCACGACCGGCCTGGCTGTCTACGTCCTGCAGCACCGCATTGACCAAGAGAGCGCGGCCAACGTACACATGCTTGTTTCTATCTTGTCTCGAGCCACGGCAATGACGACTGGTTTACGTAGGAAGAGCCGCTTGAGTTTCCCGTGGGCTACCACATTGTGATTGACATCGTCGCGTCGCTCGTCGACTCGCTCACGCAGACGTATGCGAATAACAACGTACATGTGACCGCACCGCCCTACGAAATGATTTGCACCAAGATTGGGCTCATGGACCTCGCACTCCAAGCCTACTTGAACGACGCCAAGACCCAAGACATTTCCCTGCTTTTAAGCAAGCTCGACTTGCTCGCGGACGCCAACAAGGCGATGCAGTGTGAAGAATGGCACCAGGTAGGACTATCTATGGTACTGCGAGGTGCGAAGAATGGATAGCTCAAGACACTCGTGAGCTTGATGCACCGCAAGTATGCGCCCGAGCACCTCCGCGTCGGTCGCTCCGAGCCCCCGAAAGCGAAGAAGCCCCTCGTCTTTGATGAGTAGTAGATTCGACACTACATGCACGTCTGCATGGAAGGCTCGCTAGCACAAGTTGTAGATTGCTCGCATCATAATGTGCTTTTTATTGAAGTTGAGATTGAGCTTTGATTTCGAGTTGAGATGGAGCATGCGCGCGGAAAGGGCACTGTGAATCTGGTTGAGAAGAGCACGATCGTGATTGGATCGTTGCCCTCGAATTTGAACCAATCAAAAGCGGCGAAAAAAGATCGCAACTTTGGTTGAGTGGTCGAGCACAACGTGACGAGCATGGGCGACGTCTACGCGCTGGACCTCGAGGCGCTGAGTCGCATCGCGGGCGTGCCCGAAGAAGACCTCGTCGCGGGCCTCCAGAGCGAGTCCAAGCACGTGGTCACGGCGCCGCATGCGTTTGACGGCTTTGTCGTCGGCGTCGACCAGATCGTGCTGCATCCCTCCGAGACGACATCACTCTTGCCCGTGACACGGCCACGGACGGCGAAAGCCAAGCTCAAGACGGCGGTGCGAACCATTGGCCGGCTCCAAGTCACGGCGAAACACATTGTCGAGCGGCGAAAAGCTGCGTTTTTAGAATCCACGACGCCGCTGCCGCTGCCAGTGCCCGCGCCGCTCTTGTTGACGTCGCGCAGTGCGCTCTTGATTCCGGTGGCCGAAGACGCCACCGAGTATGTGCTCGCCGTGCCCGACTCCGCGCCCTCCGACGTGTACCTCGACGAGAGCACCGAGGCGGCGCTCGTTCGGCGGTTCTCGCATCTCCCGACAAACATCACGCACGTGAGCGTCGAGACCGTGTACGACAGCGGGTCCGACCATCTCATGCACGTGCAGCTCGTCGTCGAGAAGCGCGTGCCATTCGTCGGATACGCGCTCCTCATTGCCGCGCTCCTCACTATCTCGTCGCTCGGCGCCGCGCTGGACCTCCAAGCCGGCGTCGACCCGTTCGTCAAGCTCTTCTGGCGCACAACCGCGTCGATCCTCGGCTTTTTACCGTTTGCGTTTTACTCGGTCCACGCCTACGGCTGGCCGCGCTGGACGCCCTCGCTATTGCTGCTCTTCCTCTTCTCGTGCGTCTCGTATGCGCTCTTCCTCATGACCTTTCTCTGGTCGCTCAACCACACGTCGATCGGGCACGCGTACATCTTCAACAACTGCCACTCGCTCCTCATCGTGCTCGGCAAGGTGCTCCTCGGCAAGCCCGTGCTCGCGTTTGAAGCGCTCGGGTCGGCCCTCGGTATCGTTGGCGGCGTCGTCACGACCCTCGATCACTCGAGCGTCGACGTGGCGTCGGGTGCTGTGCCGCCGTCGTGGCAAGGCGATGTTGTCGCGCTGGTCGGCGCCGTCGGCGGCGTCTTCTACCTCCTCACGGCCAAGAAACTCCGCGCCGACATCGATGTGTTTCTCTACATGACGCTGCTCTTTGTCGTGACGATGCTGCTGCACTTTCCCGTCTTGTATGTCCTTGGGATCCCCAACGACCTCTGGAGCATCGATCGCACGATCGGACTCTTTGGGTGGGTCCAAGCCGACCGCCTCGGGATTGAGCTCTACCTCGTCTTTGTGTGCACGATCATTGGCACGATGGGCTACATCAGCGTCATGAAATACTTCGACCCGATTGTTGTGAGCGTCGTCATGCTCCTCGAGCCCGTGCTCGCCACGGCGATTGGCGTGCTCCTCGGCGTCGATAGTATCCCTGGTGTCCTCACGTGGATTGGCGGCATTCTTGTCATCGCTGGCACGTGTCTCGTCGTGCTCGCAGCCAACAAGAAGACCGAGGCCCACGATGCGACCGAGGCCATCATTGCCACGTCATCGAGCCAGAAAGGACCCGTGCACATGTGCACCGTGTCCACGCGCCGTGGCTAAGCCTGTGTGAATACATGCATTTACATGCGACGGCGGCTCTGGTAGATGCGGCCTCTCGCTGTCGGATGGCGTTGGCTCGGGTCGACTCTGTCAACTAGAGATCGACAAGCGTGTTGCGAGCGTTCAGCAGGTAGGCCATTGGTTGAATTGCCACGAATGTAGCCAATCCAAGCCGTCCAAATGGATGCCACGTTCTTGATTGGTGGAAATCCAAATTCGAAAATATCGAACCGTTCGGCGGTTGCACCTTCGATTTTTCCGAGTTGGCTACTAAACGGCAAGATGGACCGGGACCTCCTTGAAGAGACGAACGCGCTCTTGCGGCTCACGGGCTTTGGCGACCGCACCTTCAAGACCGTGCCCGAGCTCGTGGCCAGCGTCTCCTCGATGAGCGTCGCGCTCTACGAGCGCCTCTTTGAGCTGCGTCTCGAGAACGTCGTGCGCGAGCCCAAGACGCTCGCTGACTACAGCGAGAACGCACAGCGCGTCGTCGACGCGCTCGCCGCCGCCATGCTCTCGGACGACCTCGCCGACGTGACCGGCGCCAACGTCTGTGCTGGCGACTTGGCCGCGATCCGGGACCTTGTCCGCGTTCTGACGCATGTGTATCAAATGCTGCGCCGCTCGCAGCGCAACGACCACGCGTCTAGTGAGAGCGACCATAGTCTCCACGAGACCTACTACATCAAGCGATCCAAGAAATCGACATTGAGCAAGCGCACCAAGCGACCGCCGGACGACGATGCGTCGGGGCTGTTAGCCACGCAGGCGTACGGCCGGTACGTGCCAATGCCCAGCGCATCGTCGTCGACACGCAGCAGTCGCCGCGCGTCCATGGCATCTGTATCCACCACAGCGTCGTCTCGGAAGCCAAAGCAAAGCCAGGCGCGGCGCGGCTCGCCACCAACCGCGGCCTTTGGCAGCGTCTCGTCAGTCTCGTTCACTGGCAGTGAAAAGGGTGAGCTGGACGATACGTCCATCTTTAGCTTTTGTCCCGACGATGAGGACGAAGGCGACGATGCGAATGCAAAGCAAGGTACCGACGACGATGGTGATCCCGTCGAGGACGAGGCTGAGAGCGACACGCCGCTACCGCTATCACTACCCGTGCACGCAACCAAGCACCCACGAACGACGAGCCCTCCGCCGGCGCCGGTAGCCGCAGCCATGGACTTGAGCGGCGATCGATCGAGTCGTTCCGCGAAGCTCCGGCTTGAAGACATGCTGTCGCACGGCGGGGTCTCCATGGCTTCGCCATCCATGCTGCCAACGAAACGACTGCAGCCACAACCCCTCATCGGCGCCACCGAGCGACTGCACCAAGCGCGGTACAAGGCCATTTTGAACGACCACGTGCACAGCCTGCGCCTCGTACACCTTCTCGATCATCCTCTTGCATCCCTCAGTGTTCTTGCAAACTAGAAAGAAAAGCATGAGCACGATAGGCTCGGGCGTGCGCTGCAGCAGCAACAGCATGCGCAGCAAGTCGAACGCGTAGGCCACCTGCACTCGATATATCTTGATATCTTGAAACAATGTGTCATCACGTAGATTCGCGCCATCAAGATTCACCAAGAGCTTCGGCGCCAGCGCATTTCGCTCGGGTTGGACCAAAAGCGAGTCGTACGACTAGGAGCCATGTCTTTTTCGAGGTCGATGCTAGCATGGTCTATGCATTAGGAAGAGAAGCATCTCAAAGAACCATGGGAACGTTGCTCGAGATGGAGCGCGACCGCGTGCGTCAGGAGCACGAAATGACGGCCATGGCACTTGACGCGATTCAGCAAGACCACAAGAAGAAGGAAGCCGCGCTCGAGACCTTGTACCGCTTCGATCTTGCTTGGCATCGTTCTATTCTCTTGTGTCAATGTAGCTACGCGCATCAAATGGACTTGGCCAAGGAGCAGCGCGCACGGGAAGTGAAGGACCGGTCCCTCCTCGAACACGCCCACCGACTCGTGCGTCCTTTGATGTGTCGCGAAGGACTGAGGATATGTCGATAGGCCTCGGAGCAGCTTTTGCGCGAGACGCGGCTTCAGCGAGAGAAGGAGCTCCAGGAGATTATGGCGCAGCGGCAGCACTTGGCCCAAGTCCAGCAGTTTCGCCAGGAGCGCCGGTTGGAGGCATACGTGGCAGCCTCCAAGAAGGCGACGCCCGTCTTGCACCTCGACGTCCAGAAGAAGGTCAAGGACCCTTTTTATGCGGCCGCGATGAAGGCCAAGACGACGGCCAAGACGACGACGACATATAGCCGCAGCAATGTCGTTCGGCGCATCTATGGCAGTGGGAAATAGTCTGCGTATGGAGAAGCGAGTGTGTTGAGCAAATTAGAGCTGTACAGTTCGAACATGATGATGCTGCTGCTGATGATGCTGATGGGTATCGTCGTCGCCGCTGTCGCTGTGGGCGGGCGACGACGGCGGCGACTCGGGCATGAGGTGGTACTGCTTGATGAAGCGCTTGCGCCAGTGCCAATCGGCCTTGAACTGCGTCGCCGAGAAGCCAAAGGTCTTGGCGATCTCGAGCGCCTTGGCTTGGAGCATCTCTTCGGTCACAGGTACCGCGTTGTTGCGCAAATGCACGATCCACTCGAGGATCTGGTCTTCAGCGGCCGGCGAGAGGGTCGTGCCCACGCCTTTCGGGCGCGAGTTGGTCTGCGACCCATGGATCGGGTGCTTGGCCTTCTTCTCAATGTCGGCCCGAATGCTCGCCCACTTGTAGATGTTCTTGCGCTTCGTATCGAGCGCGCGCCCGACGAGGTGCGGGAAGAAGTGGTGGAGCGTCTCGGGCATGCTCCCCGTCGCGCGAAAGTGGTCGATGATGCGGAGCTTGTCGCGGTAGTTGAGCCGATGGCGCAGCCCGCGCTTCGGCGCCTTGGCCTTGACCTCGGTCCCATCGCGGAAGCTCGGCCGGCCTTGCGGCGTTGCCTCGAACGTCGCTTCGGCTGTCGCTTCCATGCCCCGTGAACCGGATTCTATTTCTTGTCAAAAAATCGTCGGTAAGGAAGGCCTGTCTATTTGCACGCGACATAAGCCGTTCCGGCGTTCATTCTGCGGTCATCAAGGTGATGGACGAGAGTGCACCTGGCCAGCATGTATACCCACGCGGAGCCTTGGATTGCAAGGCGCGTATTGAGAGGTGGTCACGCAAGCGACGCATGGTAGCACAAGCGGTGGCCACGCTAAAGTTGCGTTTCATTAGTCTATAGACCAACGTCCTGGCCAATTGGCTTGCAATTTTGCTTTCGTCGGTATGGGGCTGCTCACGATCTTGAAGAAGGTCAAGCAGAAGGAGAAGGAGGTCCGCATTCTCGTGCTGTACGTGGCGACGCCGACGCGGTCATGGCTCATGCGACTATCCCTTGTCTAGCGGCCTCGACAATGCAGGCAAGACGACGATTCTCAAGAAGTTCATGGGCCAAGACATCACGACGATCAGCCCGACATTGGGTTTTGACATCCAAACGCTCGAGTACAAGCAGTTCAAGCTCAACGTCTGGGATGTCGGCGGCCAGCAGACGATCCGGTCGTACTGGCGCAACTACTTTGAGCAGACGGACGGCCTCGTGTGGGTCGTCGACAGCGCCGACCGCCGCCGCATGGACGACTGCAAGCGCGAGCTCGCGGCGCTCTTGACACAGGAGAAGCTCACGGGCGCGACGCTGCTCATCTTTGCCAACAAGCAGGACCTCCCCGGCGCGCTCAGCCCGGACGAAATCGTGGTCGCGCTCGGGCTCCACGAAGCCCAATTCGAGAACCGCCACTGGAAGATCCAGTCGTGCAGCGCGTTCACCGGTGACGGCCTCGTCGAGGGCATCGACTGGATGGTCACGGACATTGCCAACCGCATCTACTTGCTGGAATAAGAACGTATAATATATGATCGCATCTTTGCTGTCGGTGGCAGGAGGCGAAGCTGCGTTCTGTGGAGCACTGCGCACAGCGTAGTGCATGCTTCGTACAGACCCAATTCGCGTCGAGCTCGACGGCGGCATGAGATGCGCACTCGATCAATAATGCACCAGGATGCTGATCGTGTAGCTCGCACTGCGGGCAGCCGCGGGCCAAGTGCCTGCAGAATGGCTGCGAGCCCTCTCCTTGCTTCGCTCGACGATAAAGAGTCGTTGCTATCTGCAAGGGCGGATGCTGCGGTAGAGTCCTGGCTGTAGGTCCAGCAGACATGACCAGCACCTACCAGTACCGACGTTGCGATCCTCGTGGCGTTGAGATGGCCTCCCTTGGGCGCCGCAAGTGGCGCGTCCGGATTGGCTGAAATCCTATCCATCGAAACAATATCAGCGCTTTTTGGCCAATGGCATCGATGCATCGAAGGTTGAGGGCCTGCGTCGTCGTCAATATAGAAGCGGCCAGCATGATCAAGGGGATCCTGATCGTCAACAACCACGGGAAGGCGCGCATCGTCAAGTTCTACGAGCACGTCGTACGTCGTTGCATCCTGCGCCTTCTCCGACGTCAACCTCATGCGCATGTAGCCGGACGCGGAGCAGCAGGCAGTCATCCGCGATATCTACACGCAAGTGTCCAAGCGCCCCGACACGCTCTGCAACTTCCTCGAGGGCAGGTACGCGCTAGCTGCATGGCCCATTGGCGTTGACTCATGCGCACATGGCTAGCGTGCGCTACTGGGGCGATGGCATCAAGCTCATCTACCGCCACTACGCAACGCTTTACTTTGTGTTTGCAGTCGACAAGCAAGAGAGCGACCTTGGCATCCTCGACCTCATCCAAGGTACGACCTCTTCTCAATACGATGGCCTCATGTGGTCATTGCAGTCTTTGTCGAGACGCTCGACAAGTGCTTTGAGAACGTGTGCGAGCTCGACCTGATCTTCCACAGCGACAAGGTGTGCATCAAGCATAAGACGGGCAATGATGGCTCATGGACGTACTAGGTGCATTACGTCCTGGACGAGATCGTCATGGGCGGCATGGTGCTGGAAACCAATATCAACGAGATCCTTACGGCCGTCAATGAAATGAACAAGCTCGACTCGAACTCGACGAAGCGGTCGCTCCCAGGCACGAGCAAGAAGTAGACAGTTTGCTACCGTGGGACATAGTTGTAAAGGAAGAGGAAGCCATTGAAATGCTTTGTCATGGTGCTTCCGCGTGCATTCTGCTGCATTAGATCATGACGCCCTTGGTCTTGGGCGCGTTCTTGGCCTTCTCTTCAAGCTCGCGATCGAGCTTGCGCATGGCCTCGGCTTCCTTCTCGGCCGCCTCCTCTTCGTCCGTCAGCACCTTGACGTTGAACTCGGCGAGGCGCGCCTCGAGCTTGGCCATGCGCTTGGCCATGACCGCGTTCGTGGCCTCGGCGGCCTCCTTCTCCTGCTTCATCGCCACAAGCTGGATCGATAGCGAGAGCGTCAAGACCGTGACACCAATGTTGAACACGTTGAGCTTTTGCGACTTGAGGTGGCCAAGGAACGAGGTCGGGTACTCTACATGACGCATGAGCCATCACCGTTAGCAGCAGCATGGTCCATGCAGAAGCAGCATCGTCCATCGCATACACACCAGGCTTGCGCGGCTTGGCCGCCGTCGACAGCGCGCGTCGCAGGAGGGGCATGGATCGCTGCATCTTCGGCGCTCGACGATTTACTGGCGATCGATCGATTCCTGACGCAACCGGTTCGGATACCGCCGGCATCTAACCGGATGTCAATCTTGTTTAAAACCCTCGAATATGTATACAACACGATGCACGTGTATAAACAAAATGCTCTCTCATCACCTTGAACCAGCGAGTGTACCCTGCAACCAGCGCCTCTCGCCACGGTGTTCCTTCCTGCAATTCCCTTCTGCACATGTCCATCGCCAAGTTCTGCCTCGTGCATCGATCTCTGTTTACATCAACAAAAGTCGCAACCAAAGAGTTGCAGTTCAACCATGACCTACCCCCGCGCCAATTCGACACAACCAGAAGACATACACTACTTCTCATAGCAAGTGGAGATTCTTATGCATCGCGCCGAGAGCGGGTAGTCGTTGTAGCCCTTGGCGCCGCCCGAGTAGAGCGTAAACGAGATGCTTCATCGCCAGTGATCTGCATCTGCTATTGCGTGAACGAAACATACAGCCGCCACCGCAGCGCATGTGTGCGAACTCGTTGGCTCGCCCAGGAGCCTCCGCCACTGGGAATTTACTTCGGATCATCGTGCTGGGTACCTGAGCACATTAACGCCATAATGAGCAGCGAGATGCTCTCGGCTTGGAGCACACACATCCTTCGTGCAGCAGACTTCTAAAACGGGGGGAAATTCGATGAAACGAGCCAGTAGGCGGTATACCCGTCGTAGCCTAAAAACGTACGATGCCAAGGGCTCCTGCCACCCAGGGATCCATCGTGTCGAGCCTTCCGACTCGTTTCTTTCTTTCTGTAGGGCATTCCATAGACCTAGCCCTCGCCAGTGACTCGTCGATGTATAGACGAGTTGACTCTCAGGTTTACATCCACACGAGAATCGCCGCTCAGAGCAGTCGAGCCTTTCTACGCAGCGCTCCCGTCGTCATGGCGTCGACGCTTGGACAAGGGCTCGTGATGCTCGTCTTGCAGCGCGGCCCGCATGCGATCGACGTCGCTACACAGCCGTTCGTAGCGGCGGAGCTTCTTCGCACCGGCTTTGCAGAGCTCAATGACGCCTTCGTCGTCCATGCGCACCGCGAGGTCGGGAAAGGGGCGGCGTCTGCTGGGCAGCTGCACGCGGGCGAGTAGGTGCATACAGAGCGAACGACGATGCAGCGAGAAGATGCCGCGAGTGGCGTCGGCGACAAAGCTCTGGGCCGCCGTGCATTGCTCGCAGTCGCACGCAAAGTAGACGGATGGCAGAGCCCACTCTAGCGGCGTTGGGCGCCGGCGTGTCGTCATGTATGCCTCGAGCACGGGCAGCATCGAGCCCAGCAGCGGGCGCAAGACGTGAGGGTGCGTCACCACGACAGGAAACCACTCTTGCATGACATGGGACGTGAAAGCCACCTTCTTGGTGCGGGTCTCAAGAGCTCTCCAGCGCTCATGCACCGCGCGCACGATCGGTAAGCCGGCATCCGTTTGGTCGAACGCTTCCAGCACGGCCCACGCCTTGGAGACCAGCGTCACCATGCCATCGCTATCGTCATTGTCCGTGACGAGCGCCGTGACCGCGGGTACGAGGTAGCGAACCAGGGAGGTCCGCACCGCTCGCGGCGCTACTGTGTCGGGGCACTGCGTCGCGAGGCTGTGGATGGTTTCGATCCCGATCGCCGGACGGCACGTGGCAAAGAACCGAGTACAAAGATCGTCGTCGTCGACGGTGGCCGCCTCCAGGTGCAGCGCCAGCACGTCTGCCCAGCCTTCGTTCGTGTCATCGTGGCGGGCGGAGATCTGCAGCACGCGCTTGACGGCGTCGTCAATGACGGCACGGTACACCGACGCGTTCCGAAGCCCGCGAATGCCAGGTGCAAGGACGCGGATCGGGTCAAATACCCATGGCGGGAGGCGGTGGCAGACCATATCGGCCAGCGCACCGGGGCAGAGAAACGACGAGATGTGGTGGACGACGCCAAGGGGCAGCCGCGCGCCGAGGTACATGCTTTCCTGGTCGTCGTCCCGCGTCCGGTTCAAATGGGCTTCGATGAGCAACATGTCGCGCAGCAGCGGGGTCGCCGCGGCGCTCGAGCAAGGCGCATTTTCAAACGTACTCAGCTGCTGGAGCAGCGCGTGGTAGGCAGCCACGAGGAACTCGCGCATGTACGGCTGCTTCAGCGGAAGGCACGCGGCGACGAGGCCAGCGCCATGCCTCACGTGCAATAGCTCCGACGTAGGGCGACGCAAGAGCGTTATAATCGATGCATCAAACGTCGGCCACCCGTAATGACGCAGCATCGTCACGAGCAGCGCTTGCAAAGGCGCGTCGGTATCGCGCAAGTGGATCGTTGCGACCAACGCTTGCAGCAAGGGCACGTCGCCAAGCGCCAGGAGCACGCGCCCGAGACGCGCGGCGTCTGGGACATCGGCGTTGTCCGAGAGACTAGAGACATCCGAGTCGACCATGTCGACCACCGCGTCGGCAAACGCGTGAATCGACGCATAGCCGTAGAGGTCCGTGGACGCGCCAATGACGAGGGCATCGAGCTGTCGCAGCGACGCGCGAAAGCCGAGCAGCCGGAGACGATGCTGCTTGGGCCAAAAGACGAGGCAGAGCTTACTGATCGACAGGTTGATGTCGTCTACATACGACAAGAGCGGCTTGTTGTCGAGCACATGTGTGAAGACGGGCGGCAGGGCATTGGATGCAATCATGATACAGGCGGTGATGCAATCCACCGGCCGGTCGTCGTGGTCGCCATCATCGTCGTCGTCGTCGTCTTCGTCCTCCTCATCACGGTCTTCCCCGTTGTCATCTTCCTCGCCGCCATGGGCCCAAAGCGTATACATGCGTTCCTACGCCAGTGCGGTCATCCATGGGGTCTGACCAGAACGTGTCGTACCGCTTCCACACGCGATATGTAGTGTACGTGTCGGTTGGCATGCGCGCGCTGCCGCGTCTCGACGAGGGCAAGCGCAACGTCCCAGCAGCCGGTACGCGCAAGGCGCTCCACCAACAGGTTTTCCGAGGCCTCCAGGGTCTCCGTGGTCAGCTGCATGAAGTGCCGCCGCAGCACCTGGGCTCGCAGCGTGGTCTTTTGGCGCTTTCGCGTGGCCGCGACCTGCGCCGCCGTCAGCAAGGAGGCAACACTCGGTGGCGTTGCCTTGGCGGTTGCATCGCGATAGATGAGGTCGAAGACCAGCATCGCGCGGGCGCCTTTCGTGATCGGCGCCACCGCGACGTCGCAGCCGTTGTCGAACGCAAGAAATGCCACGTGTGGCGATGGACAGTGCACTGAAGCGCCGTCCAGGGACGCCGTCATGTCGCCGCCAACCGCCGTCGACGCGTAGAAGACCACCAACGTGCCGAACGAGCCCGATGGCCGGGCAGGCATCGACGGGAGGCTGGCGCTGTGATGGAGGACGACGTGCGAGAGCTGGATGCGATATGGACCTTCCGGCGCCATGGCTACCTCGATGGCATCGCGAATGACGGCTTCGTTCCGGGCGTCGAGGTGCACGTCGTTGAGAAAGTGAACGTTCGATGCATGCACGTGGCCGGAGGGATGCGCCGCGAGGATCGCCTTCGTGTCCCGCGCGAGGTCGATTGGTGACGCGACGCCGTCAATGCGCGCGCGGCCGTCGAGGCCACGCACCAGCGGCTCTTGCACCGCCGGCAAGCGCTGCAGCTGGCGTAAGAGCTTGTTGATGTCGTCGTCGGTCGCCGTCATTTTGCCTTTTGCACTTCGCCACGTAACCGGATGATCCAAACGCCGGATATGAATTTGCATTTTGGCGGGAATCCAACTCAGCACCATATTGCGCCTGTTGACCCTGCCGACATGTCACAAGACCACACACGAGAGCGCTAAATACTACTAGTATTACGTACTGTCGATTATAACCCTGTGTTCGAATCTACTTGCGCGTCGACGCAAGCGTAGCGGCCTTTTGCTCGCGTAGCTGGCGCTTCTGCTCTTCGTAGAGTGCAATGACGCTCTTGTGGGCCTTGGCAGTCGCGGCCATCGCACGCTCCGAGTTGGCTATCCGCGCGGCCTCCTTCTCTTTGAACTAGACCATCGAATAATATAGTGCAAGTTTGTCGTCTACAATGATGCCATTTGGTGTACCTTGTGCCGCAGCTCTTGCTTGGAGAACTGTGTCGAGTGGTTCCAGCGCTCGGCGTCAACGAGGTTCGGGTGGTTGGGCAGCTCCTCGGTGCGTTTACAGATGCCCTATGCGTCATACGTGGCGTCACGTAAGGACATCTGCGTACCCGCATCATGCGCTCATCGCCAAAGGCCTCGCCGCGGTAAACGTCCTTTTGCGCGACCTCGAGGATGCCCGTGTTGAACTTGTTGGGCTTGGACAGCAGCGTCGGGTACTTGTCTGGCAGCTTCTCGGCGCGAAAGTTGTACTGGTACATGTTGCCGTGGTTCATCTGCACAACTAGAATCTCAGACAAGGTGTTTAATGTCGTGGAAGAGGACGCACCTCGGCGTGCACAAACGTGCGCTTGTGGCTCGGCGTTTTGAGCATCGTGTCGGCCGTCGACGCGTCCCACGCGTGCTTGTCGATGGCGAGAATCTGCGACGCGAGCGCCTTTTGGATCTCGCGCTTGGCCGCCAGCTTTTGCGGCGGAATGTCGTCGACGTGGAAGCACGACTCTTGAAACTTGTAGTTGATGGGTGCTTGGGCGCTCCCGATCTGGAACTTGGCTTTAAGCGGCGCCACGCGGCTCGGCTCGTCGCCGTTCATGTTTGCGCGTTTGGAAATAAATTCACATGATGAAGAGATATTCTTAGCCGGTCGGTTGCGTGTGCGTAGCGAGCTAGGGTCAATGCATCTCGAGGCGTCTGTCGTTGGTCCGAGGCCAGAGCTTGCTTCCAGATACAGATCGGAGATCGCTTTCAGAAATGTCTGGAGCGCGTCGAGCGATGCATCGCATGCGTCTTCTTCGACGCGGCAAAGCGCGTCCTCAGCCTCCAAGCAGTAAACATTAGAGTTGTGAGAGGAGTGATCGCGGGCGTCGTCGGCTCGGCCAAGCTGGATCATGCTGCGCCTGCACTGCTACCGCAACTACTCCACCAAGACGAGATGGACCAGACTGGAATGTGCTACATTGCAAGTCGCCACTTTGCACGACCTATGAAGACATGAAGTATGCACATTGGTCGTCAACTGGCTCGCCACAAAGATGGCCGAACACGATTTCAAGGGCCGCCTAAAGGGACGCATCGTGTCGGTTCCCGTCCGGATTCCCGCATTACTGGTTCGCTGCTGCTTGGAATGAAAGGCTCCAGGGGCCGTCAGACTCAGTTTTGAAAGGTAGAGTTTGGACCAGTCTGAAAGACGCAAGCAATAAAAATGACCCGGAGCAGCATACAAGCACGTGTTGACTTGTGGCAATTCATGCGGCAGTGTCGGTGTCTGCAAAGTTGCGTGGAAGTCTTCGCTTCATCGCTGACACGAGCCTTGGTCTGCTCGAAGAACCGCGATCGCAATTGCAGTGTGGTCAGACGAGGCTGCACGCAAGCAGCGTGCGTCACGGCGTTCGAGGATGCTAGTAGCACGAACACTTCAACAAAGTTGACGGTCGTCGAACCCTCGATCGGTTGCGAAGGGGTGAACGATGCGGTCGCAAACCAGAGCACAAAGCATGATGAGCTCGCGCCGGCGTCGATGGATTGGCACTACAAGCCATCTGAAGCGCGCCTATACAAGCGCAGCGGGGTAGACGTTCGCCGAGGCTCCTACGTTGCGCTTGCGGACGCGCGGTGACCAGCTTCAGGGCCCGGCGTGTCATTAGTGGCGTGTCATCATGGATTCTCTAATTCTCTGCCGCGCGTCGAAATGACCAGGGTATCGTAAAATGTTTATTGAAGTACATGTAGATCGTCCACCCAAGGGCATTCGGACCATTCATGAGCTATCGACACAAGAAACTGCTGACCTCAACGACTACGACCTCCCACACCCGCACTGCTGCACCCACCGAGCTCCGAGTTCTATCCTGCCGCCGGCGTTGGCGCGCGTACTCGGGCTCGAAATGGGATTGTAAAATGTCCCATTCAAATTCGACAGAGGTTTTGTATGTAACGCCACGGTTTTTGCAATAAAATATACGCGCGGGTGAGTTTAGGGGTAAGGTATCCATGTATATTTCATTATCTAGCGGTTTGTAAGAAATACAATTGGCAGGCGGAACGTATCTTGGTTGCGACGCGGTCAATCTCGAATTTGCGCTCTGCACGATCGTGATGGCCAGCGCGTGGTTGCCCAGTTTTGTCCAGGCCAAGAGCAGCTCGTCCAGCAACATGGCCCCAACGCGCTGCAACACGGGCGCTCCCGTCATCCGAGCTTCCGTGGTTTCCGAGGATGTCGCTCGCCAGCCGCGCCGGTGCTTCTACGTGTGCCACCATGACACTACTCTGACCGCGCCACCAAGCCTTCTCGTGGTTCTTGGTCCAGAAATCCAGACCAACAACCACGATGGTGCTGTTAGAAATCACACAGCGGCTACCGATCTAAACCAACAGAACTACACACTATGCACAGATTACCAGTGGTCTAGCTTACATAACAAACAATATCACTGTCATATTTGCATTCTACTACACACATCCCCGACCGTGCCACCGTACAGCACACTGCGTGGCTCAGACTTCTTACAGGTGCTTGGTGGCGCGGTAAGAGTAGTGTCATGGTGGCACACGTAGAAGCACCGGCGCGGCTGGCGAGCACCTGAGACTCACTTGGGTGCTCATGTTGGTTGTCCATCGAAAGCCACGCACGCCTGCGTCAGCATCGTGCCACCGCACGCCACCAGCGCTTACGCCATGGGTCCCATTCCTGACGCAGCCTCGCCACATGAAGCACCTTGCCAACGCGACGATCCCATCCCCGGCCAAGACTATCAAGACTCCCAAGATCAAGGCGCCGGGCCAGCTCCAAATGCTCGAAGCCCAAGCAGCGCGAGCCGCAGATAAATTTAATTCATTTATTGTCAATTTGTATGTTAATCATGTTTCAATAGTGTCGGCAGGACTACGCTACACAAGAGGGCACCATGTCCATGCATCGATCCAAAGGTCACTACTGGTCGATGATCATCCAAGCTGCCTCGTCCTCATTCCCACAGAGAGAAAGATCGCAATGTGGCGATCCGACCAATGAGCGGGCGTGATGCTCTCTTGCAGCACATGCCACTTTTAAAGTGTTGCTTCCGCCTCGCGCCTCTGTCGGCCTCTGCTGGATGGTACGAAATCTCATTTCCATGCACACAGCGTGCACTGGATGAGCCACACGTCCCATTGTCTCTTGCGCACAGAGGCCTGCCACCAAAAAATGATCCGCATGCCACATTTATTATCTACCGATGCCGAATGTTACCACATACTGCCATATTTACCAGCCACGTGCCGAATCCGCCCGCCGCGTGCCGAATCATGGAGTGACTGCAAAATTCGAGTTGACGATGGATCCCTCCGAGTGGCACGCGCTGGGCGAGGCCCAGTACCAGCGCCACCACCTCTTCGACATGGGCGCGTCGTGGCGCGAGGAGGTGGCGTCTGTCGGCGACCTCAAGGACTTTGATGTCGTGCCGGCGCAGTACGGCGGTCCCGTCGCGCTGCTCCGCAAGTCGCAGCTGCTCGTGAAAATGGACGCCAAAGGGTCTCTGAGTCGGACGCTCTTTATCTTCAACGCGTGCGGTAGCCGCCTCGCATCCATCTCGTTCAAGGAGTACGACGAGAAGAAGAAGACGCTCCTCGGCATGGCGTGGACGGACGAGATGCGCCTCTTGTGCGTCTTTGACGACGGGCTCTGCGTCACGTACAGCATCATGGGCGAGCTCGAAAACTCGTTCAACATTGTGTCGCGCAACCTCAACACGAAGATCTGGAGCTTCGAGTCGTGGGGCGGCGGCATCGCCTGTCTCCTCGGCAACTACATGGTCGTGCAGGTCATGGACATTGACTCGGTCTCGCCGCGCATCGACCTCATCATGGAGACGGGCATTTCCGAGGCGAACCCGCCGACATGCATGGCGGTGCTCCACCCGCGCTTCGTCAAGACCAGCATGCCCGAGATCTTCCTCGGCACGTCGGCCAAGTCGCTCGTCGTGCTCTCCAAGCTGCCGGGCAGCAACAAGGACTCGATGACGGATATGCACCTCGAAGAGTCGATCAAGGCGCCGATCGAAGCGATTGCGATCGCGCCCAATGGCATGTTTATGGCCATGTACACCCAAGACGGCGTCCTCACCGTGCTCAACACCAATTTTGACAAGAAGATTCTCGAGTTTGAGACATCGTCGAAAGCAACGCCAAAGAGCATGCTCTGGTGCGGCGAAGACTCGGTCGTGCTCTACTGGCAAAACGTCGGCCTCATCATGGTCGGGCCGCTCGGGTCCTGGCTCAAATTTCCGTGCGACGGCCCTGTCGAGCTCTGCCAAGAAGTCGACTCGTGCCGCCTCTACAGCAGCCGCGGCCACGAGCTCCTCATGCGCGTCCCGAAAGCCACAGAAAGTATCAAGCGCATTGGCAGCACGTCGCCGGCTGCGATGCTCTTTGACGCGCTCGATGCGTTCGACTCGGGCGACGCCAAAGCCGACGAGAACATTCGGTCGATCCAAGTGCACAAGACGTTGGAGCAAGCGATCACCGACTGCATCCACGCGGCCGGCAACGAGTTTGATTATGCGGCGCAGCTTTCGCTCCTTCGCGCGGCGGCGTACGGCAAGTGCTTCTTCGACAACAGCGCCGACGCGCGCAGCTCGGGCTACGATTCCGAGCTCTTTGTCGACATGAGCCGCAAGCTGCGCGTGCTCAACGCGCTCCGCAAGCCGTCTGTGGGTCTCCCACTGACGCTCCGGCAGTTTGACCGGCTCACGAGCGACGTGGTCGTGTCTCGCCTCGTGGCCATGCGCCAGCACTACCTCGCAATCAAGATTTGCGAGTACCTCAAGATCTCGCCAGACCGCGTCCTCGTCCACTGGGCGTGCGAGAAGGTCAAGGCCTCGTTTGGGGACGCACCCATGACGGACGAAGCCGTCGTGTCGCTTGTCCGGAAGAAGCTCAAGGACGCGACGCTTGTCTCGTACTCGGAGATTGCGAGCTGCGCCGAGCGCGCGGGTCGTCGCCGCCTCGCCACGATGCTCTTGGACTTGGAAGAAAACGCGTCGGACCAAGTCCCGCTCTTGCTCTCCATGGGCGAGTGCGAGCTCGCACTGCGCAAGGCGCTCGAGTCGAGCCAGACGGACCTCATCTACATGGCACTCTTCCACATGGAGCGGCTTGTACCGACCGACGACTTTCGCCGCGTGCTCCAGTCGGAGCCCATGTACGCGGATGCGATCCACCTCATTACGTCCTACTACATTGGCACGGGCGAGGCGCGCGACAAACTCGGTATATCTTTCTGTTTGTATCAACGTATCAAGTGGACATGCGTAGATGCGATTTGGCCCGACATGGCGAGCGCCAATTACGACGTGCTGCAGTCGTTCCAGATGATAGACGTGGACGCGAAGCTCAAGGTGCTCAAGGACGCGATGGCCAAGTTCAACGTCGCCAAGCTTCCGATCAACGCCAAGCTCACCGAAGAGCAGATGGACCTCCTCGTCGAGCAGAAGAAGCTCGATGAAAAGGCAGCGCCGCACATGACAACCTCGTTCGTTGGGCTTTCGCTCAGCGACACGATCAAGCAGCTCTGCATGGACGCCAAGCGGGATCCCAAGTCGCTGCAACTCGCGGCCGGCCTCGCCAAGAAGTTCAAGGTCCCCGAGAAGCGGTTTTACCACGTCAAGATCAAGGCGCTCGCCGAGACGCAGCAGTGGGACACCCTCCACAAGGTATCGGAGCCGTCATGATGCTGCTGGCATTTTAACATCTCTGGTGTGTTCGTCTAGTTTTCCCAAGAGAAGAAGACGCCGCCGTGCGGCTTCAAGGCGTTTGCGGTCGCGTGCCTCCGCGAAGGCGAGAAGGGCCAAGCCGAGTCGTACGCAGCGCGCATCACGCAGCCCGACGAGAAGTTTGATACGTTTATCCATCTGCAAATGTGGCTCGCGGCGCTCGAGCTCGCGGTCAAGCTCAAGGACCCGGAGAAGCTCTCGATGGTGCGCAACAATTGCCAGTCGCCCGACATCCAGGCGCAGGTCGACCAGGCCGCGCAGCAGCTCGGCTTCATCTAACTGTACGAACGCGTCTTCGTTCTTCTTATGTTGGCGTTGACGGAAGAAGCATATTAAGTTAAAGGCAGTGAAAGTGGCGCGCCAGCGCGTGCTGCCGCATCTCGGCCGTCGCCGTCGTCGCAACCAAGTGCTCGGCGTAGGCGTCCAGCGGACCCTCCAGCGCCGCCTGCTGCACGCTGCGATAGACGCTCACGGGGCCGTCCGACGCGCCGCGCGGGAGCTCGTCGACCACAAGCCTACCACATCCATGAGCTGAGCTTATTTGAGAGCTTCTTGCGACAAGACGATGCAAAAGATGATGCGTACCACGTAGCAACGCTCTTTCGGGCAATGCGGTACGAGGAGCTCTCGTCCGCGAGCACGCTCTGGGCGACAACGAGGACGCGCGCCGCGCCATGGGCCGTCCGGTGCACGAGCCGCTTGAGCAGCGTCGTGTCGTCGTCGTTGCTGGATACGACGACGGTATCGCTGTCGAGCGGAGCCACCTACGACCGTATAGTTTGGCATCGCGCGTGGCGTGCGGGTCTCAACGTACGGTCGTATGACGGGACTGCGCGGTCTCGAGCTGCCACAAGACGGCGCCGACGTCGCCCGCTGATGCGTACACGACGCCTTGGCTTCGCGTCTCGATATAGGCGACCGACGCGCCGTCCGGCGTCAGCTCCATGGTCCACGCCGGGTCGTCGTCGTCGTCGAGATTTGGAAGCACGTGGGCTACGAACGCATCGGTGACGTGGTCGGCCTGCCACTGCAAGAGGCGCTGGATGGTCTCGAGGCGGCGCAGTGGGTGGTGTGGCAGCGTGTACGCAGTCCGGGGCTCCGTTCGCACGTCCATGAGCATCTGCGCAGACGCGTGAGCGGCATGGAAGGACTGTGCATGCATGTGTTACCTTGCGCGGGGCGCGGCGCTGCGACTGGAGCAGACAGAAGGCGCGATGAAGGTCCGTTACCAGGTCGTTGCGCAGCCGCGTCTGGTCGGCGTACGCGGCCTCGAGGCGCATTTTCTCTCGATCGGCAATGTACCTCCACGAGAGCCGCAGCCGCGGCGCATGAAGCGATGTGAGCGACGGCAGCCGCGGGCGCACGTGCTGGCTCCGCTGCGCCTTGAGCTGCTCCAGCTGCAACGTGAGCGCGCTCGCAGTCACTTTCAGCTCGTGCATCTCGGCCATCTTCTCCTGGCGGTACTTGGTTTTTCGCAGTCGGTCCTTCTTGAGGCGCGCTTCGCGGTCGTTCTGCATCGAGTCGTCGCTCTCGGGGGGCGACGGGGTCGCCATGCAGTCGTCAAGTGACATCAGCATCCTCGTAAGTGATCCAAGTCGCCATCCCACGTTCGACGGGATGTTTACCGCAGTCGCGCCCGGCTGCGAAAATATAAATGCGCCATCGCATTGCGATACAAACACCAAGGTAATACAATAAAACAGCAACCCGTCGGCGCCACCTGGCATCGCTGGAATTAAAGTGCAAACGCCGTCGTCGCTGATTGGTCGGTTCGATATATTCGCGCGTTCTCATTGGCTATCATCGCGCCATGCGTGTCAAATGCATACCATCAACATATCCTGGCAGCAGCGACGACGATCGCCGCGAGGAGAAGCACCGGGGCTGCCCTCGCTTCGTAGAATTGAAAGAGGACAACCAAAAGGGGATTGAACCGGGGCCCAACGTCACCCATATGTACCGCAAGGAACGGCTGCTTCTCGCTGCTGCGTTACCAAACGATGCCAGCACGTGATTATTCCTCTGCGGCGAAATCATAAACGCAGCGCTAATGCAGAGTGGCGCGGCAGCGTGACGCGTCGATCGTGATCACGCGGCGTCGACGCGTCGATGCGCCGCTGTTAGCGTTCTCAGTGCCGCCTTGAGATCCCATCGACAACGACAACGAGTGCTTGGCCTCGCTTTGGGAGCTGGTCCTGGACACTCCTTGACCGCCAAGGTGTAAAGTCATCTTCACCCGTTGGTTACCCGCAAGCTGCAGACCATATGTCTTGATGTTTCGTCTGCTGGAGTAATCGCGTTGGCGTCCCGCGCGTTCCACGCCACGGCATGGCGAGATGGCGATCGCAGCATCCCGAAACGAGCTGCGCGCCTGCCACGTCATGAACCACACTTCCAAGTCTCTTTTCAATCGAAAAAAGTCGTTTGTCGAAATTCGACATCCGAGTGTTTCGTTTGAATCCCATCAACTGGATACTACTCTGACCCATCGCACTTGACAAGAATCACGACGAGCTGGGCACCAACACGACGGCCGACGCATTCGATACCACTTGGAGGTTGATCGCGCGCTCCGGGGCGCCACGCAACGTCAGCGTCTTGGTCGCATTGCGCCGGTACGGCAAATGCACCATCCCGAGGAGCTTCGCCGGGTCCGTTGCGTCCACAAGCAGCGCGTAGAGAAGGCGCGGGCGCGGCTTGACGAACCGCGTCGAGACCACCGACGGCAGGAGCGACTCGTTCGTGACGCGCACGCTCACCGTGACGTCGACGCCGTCCTTCTTGGTCGACGGCTGCTGCGTCACGCGTACATCGACGTGCGGCACGTGTTGCAGTGCGGCCTGAAGCTCGCGGACCTTGTCGCTGCTAAGTCGCTTGGGCCAGACCGCCTCTGCGGCGTTGGCGATCGGCGGCAAATGGGCAACGTCGGCCGCCGAGAGGTGCGGCAGCTCGAGCCACCCGAGGCGGTCGGGCCACTTGCCAAAGAGGAGTCCTTGGGCCATCGCAACGCACGCGTGCACGAGCGGGACGCGTCCAAGGAGCGCGGCAATGTCGACCATGGCGCCGGAGATGCGCGGAAGGTTGTCGAGCACGACGCGGAGGTCGTTGTAGCACTCGCTCGACGGCGCTTGGAGGCGGCCGAGGTGCATCTGCAGCAAGATGCTCGTCTTCATCTTGGCGCCGTGCGCATCCCACTTCCAGTGCTTCTCGAGCTTGGCAAAGCGCACCGCGGCGGCCAGCGACGCGTTCGTCTTGGCTTCGTGCGGCCGCAACGGCGTGTCGGCAAACTCGGCGCAGCCCGCGATGATGGCGAGGAGTGCCTTCATCGTCGCGTCTTCGTCGTCTTTCTCCGAGATTTGGAGCGCCGCCAGCGCCGTGTGCAAGTGGTAGACCGTCGCATAGTCGAGGTACTGGGCACTCGCAATCTTCCCGAGCGGCGTCGGCGATAGCGCCTTGCCACGCTGCTGCACGCAGCCGTTGGCGACGAGCTTGGCGAGCATGTCGGTGACGAGGCGCTGGAAAAAGTAGCTCGTCTCCTGCCCTTCCTCGAGGCCATAGTACGCAGGGTTCTTCTGGACGCGCTGGAAGAGGAACGTCCAGGACAGGTACGTGACCGCATCCCCCATCGTCTTGATCGTGCCGTTGGCCACTTCGGCGTTGAGCGTGTTCTCGAGCGACAAGTGCAGCGACGACTCGACCGGCATCGGCTCGTAAATGAAGCGCTTGATAAAGTTCTGCTTGTCTTCGTGCACCAAGACGACGGCGACGCCCGTCGTGTCAAACTGCGGGCGCCCCGCGCGGCCCATCATTTGGAGGATGTCGCTCATCGGAAAGTCGGCGTATCGGCCTTGCTTCGGGTCGTAAAACTCGGTGCCCTTGATGACCACGAGGTGCGCCGGGAGGTTCACGCCCCACGCCAACGTCGACGTGCAAATCACGACTTGGATCTTCCCGTTCAGAAAGAGCTCTTCGACGACATCGCGGTCCTTGGCGCTCAATCCTAGATCGCAGCCATCCATCAATCTATCAATCTATCAATCTATCAATGGATGAAGGGCCTACCGGCGTGATGCAGACCGATGCCAAAGACAAGCGCGTCCTTGAGGGCCGGGTCGCGCACCTGTTGCACGATCGCGTCCATGACCTCTTCGTCTTCATGCAAAAATTGCTTGGGCGTGCCGTCGAGTGCAGCAAACGAGACAAGGGCCATGGCCGTCAGTCGCGTCTGCGCGCGCGACGCGACAAACACGAGCGACGGCTTCTTGGGCGAGTGCGTCACGATCGCGGCGTACGTCGGCTTGTTCATCGCTGTCATCCGCGGCACGTAGTGGCGGCCCGGAAAGCCCTGCAAGTGCACGTCCATCGGGATCGGCCGCACGGACGCGCGAAAGTTGAAGATGCCCGCCGACGGCTCGTCAATCCCCATCCAGGCGCCGACGTCGATCGCGTTGGCGAGGGCGGTCGACAAGCCGACGAGGCGAATTGATGGGCGAAGCATGCGCATGCGCGAGACGATGGCCTCGAGGACCGGGCCGCGGTCTTCGCCGAGCAAATGGATCTCATCGAGCAGCACGAGCCGCACGTGCTGCACAAACGACGTGCGCGTGAGCTGGCGCGTGACCACGTCCCACTTTTCCGGCGTCGTCACGATGATCGACGCGCGCTTGAGAACCGACGCTTCGACCGTCGTGTCGCCCGTGAGCTCGACGACCTTTTTCCCGAGAGGCGCAAACTTGTGGGTCCAGTCTTTGACGCGCTCGCGCGCGAGGGCCTTGAGCGGCGCGACGTAAACGACCAGCGGGCTGCCTTGCGCTTGCTTCCACACGCGCAGCATGGCGAGCTCGGCCACGATCGTCTTGCCGCTGCCCGTCGGCGCCCCCAGGAGCACGTTGCCGTCCGTGTGGTACAAGGTATGAAACACTTGGGTCTGGATCGGGTTGAAGAATGGGTACGGGTAGCACGTCTCAAACGCTGGCTCGTTCAGCGCCGCGATCGGCAGCGGGTGCAACGACTGCAGCGGCGTGTAAAAGAGTGACGGCGCCGACGTCGTCTTGGGCGTCGGCACGTCAATGTCGTGGTGGCTGTCGACACCGACCCACCGATCCGACAAGACGCGCAGCATGTACGAGTTGACGCTCTGCGCAAAGAGCGGAATGTGAAAGACGAGCGAAATGACCTCGCCCGACAGGTACTGCGCCTTGTGGATCAAGACGTGCTCGGCGTGGTAGATTGCGGCCTCGTCCTCGACCCAGACCCACCACGACTCGACCTTGCCGTGGTACAGGTCGGCCCACTCAAAGTCGCAGCCGAGCTTGACCGTGAGCCGGAGGACGCCGTCGGTCACGGGTTGCGCACTCACGTCCACGTCCAAGTACGGAAGGTACCGCACGTGCTGGAGCACCTTCTCGGCGACGCGCGGGCCATTGACGAGCGGCCCAATGTCGGCAATGGTGAGCGTCGACACGGTGTCCATGTCGTTGCCGTACCGCTCCTCGAGGCGCATGATGGCGTCGTGGGAAGCACGGCGCCAAAGCGCCGCAGCTGCGACTGCGTCGACCAGAACCGCATGTCGATCGACTTGGCGATGTTGAGCACGCGCTCGGCCGCGAGCGGCCAGCCCTTCTTGAGGCAAATCTCAAAGAGCGCCCGGGTCACGCGCGACCCGTTCTGGGCCACGTAATTCGTGTCCGAGATGAGCGTGAAGCTCGAGAGCTTGTGCGACATGTTGGAAATGTACGCTTGGAGGAGGATGTTGGCCTTCCCCGACGACGTGTTCTCGCCCTTGATCGGAATCTTGCACGCCTTCTTGATCTTGTCGAGTTCAACGAGCTCGTCGTCCCGCACCTTGACTTGCTCAAATTCCTACCCAAAGCATGATTGATACTTTGATATCGAAGGACGACCTACCGTCGACGAGCAAATGACGTTGAGCACAGTCTGTTCGTCCATGTCGCTCATGAGCATATCGTTGAACGTCTCGATCGTCGCGTGCGTAATGTAGTAGTGACTCGCGACGCGGCCCAAGTTGGTCAGCGCAAACTCGCCGCGGCTACATATACCCAGTGGATTGATATCTCGATATCTCGATAGTAGTACAAAAGATACCATACCTTTGGTCAAAGCGGATCATGCGGCAGCTCTCGAGCGTCTTGGCCGCCTCCTGCAGCAGCGACGTGCGCTTGTTGACGAGCATCGGGTCGTTCGCGCGCTCGTCGTACGACATGCCGTACGTCATCGGGCTCTGGAGCATGCGCACGTTGAGGTACGTGTAGCTGAGCCAGACCAGCGCTTCGGCCATGTTGGCGACCGTGCCCGAGACGATCTCGGCGTTCAAGTGGTCGGGCAGCGTCTTGATGAGCGCCGATTCGATCGGCGCTTGGTGCACCAATAGCCGCAGATAGTGGTCGAGCTGGTCGTGCGTCGTCACGATCGTGGCTTCCCCCGACGTGTCGTACTGGGGTCGACCCGCGCGACCAAAGATTTGCATCACGTCCAGCATGCTCAGGGGCGTCATGCAGCCCTTCTCCGCATTGTAGATCTGCGTGCCCTTGATCAAGACCGCGTGCGCGGGCAAGTTGACGCCCCACGCCAGCGTCGCCGTACAGCAGAGCACGCGGAGCTGGCCGTTCTCGAAGAGCTGCTCGGTGAGATTCCGATCGGACCGGAGCATGCCGGCGTGGTGGATGCCGCAGGCATGCCCGACAAACTCTTGCAGCTCGCGGTTCCGGCTCTTGAGCACGAGCCCGCTGAGCGCATGGGCCGTCGCTTCCTTCACGGGCGTACCGGGGCAGAAGAGGTCGAGCGTCCCGGCGCGCGCTGCAATCTCCAGCACCGCGCGGATCGTGCCGACCGTCTCCTTGCGCGAGTGCACAAAGATCATGACTTGCTGGCCGTGCTCGAGGTTCTCGAGCGCATACTCGTACGCGAGCTGGTTCATCGCCGCCATCTGCTTGCTCCGGCCCTTGTCCGTGATGCCAATGAACGTCTGCGCCAGTGGCACCGGGCGGTAGCTCGCGTCAAAGTGGAAGAGACCGCCGCCGCTCGGCTTGTCTTTCGGATGCGGCACGCGGAGGAACTCGGCGACGTCCTTGTAGTTGGGCAACGTCGCCGACAAGCCGACGATGCGGATCATGGTCTGCGACGACTCGACGCGACGCAACGTGCGGGCGACGATGGTTTCAATGACCGGCCCGCGCTCGTCCGCAAGCAAGTGGACTTCGTCGATGATGAGAAGCCGCACTTGCGAGATGAGCGCTTGCTCGTGTGTCTTGCGCGTGATCACATCCCACTTTTCCGGCGTCGTCACAATCAGATGCGTGTCTTCAATCTCCTGTTTCGTCATCTGCATGTCGCCCGTGAGCTCGGCGACGCGCAGCTTGAGGCACTTGAGTCGCTTGGAGAAGCGCGTGACGACCTCCTGCGCGAGCGCCTTCATGGGCGCGACGTAGATGATCTTCATGCTACCAATGTCGCCGCCGTTGTACAAACGCTGGTTCTTGAACTCCTTGAGGATCGTCATCATGGCCACGTTCGTCTTGCCCGCGCCCGTCGGCGCGCACACGAGGAGGTTCTGGTTCGAGTGGTACGCGGCCTCAAAGAGCTTGCTCTGGAGGCGGTTGAGGTGCGTGATGCCTTCAAAGACGCCGACGGCAAAGTCGTCCATCGCCGAGATCGGCACGAGCTCGTCCTTGGACGTCGGCCGCGCAATCAGCGGCGGGATAAAGACCTTCTCGTAGCCTTTCGCAACCGTCTTGATCGCGTTCGACGGAAGACCGGACGCCATCGCGCTCGTGTCGTACGACAAGTCGCCAAACTGCTCCTTGAGCTGCGACGTCGGCGATCGCGCCTGGCCTTGCTGGCTCTCGCGGAGCGCGTTGACCACGTCCATGTCGTAGCCCGCGGCTTCGAGCCAGTCGGCCTCGTCGTGGGCCTCGTCATTTCGGGGGTTGCGCCGGGCGTTGCGCCGGGCCTCCTTGCGCGCGTGGCGGGCCACAGCTTGGTCGGTCTCGCTCTGGATGCTCATGGACGCACCCTTCGTCTTGCCACCAGCGCCGACGACGCCGTGCGCGATCGCGTGGGCGCGCGAGAGCTGCGATGACGTCATGGCCACGATCGAACTCTGGTTCGAGAGAATCTCCTGGATCAAGTCAAAGCCGTCGAACCCGAGGAGGTTGAACACAGTCGACTCGGCGTCGTCCGTCTTGAGCGCGTCCACAACCGAGTTGGCGAGCTCGAGGCCGGAAAAGACGCTCTGCGTGAGCGCCGCATGCTGCTCACACACGCGGAGAAGCCACTCGGGCGAGACGCTCGGCGCGGCTGGCGGCGGGGCCGCAGCGTCGGTGGCGGCGACCGAGGCGGCGCTACCGAGCGGGTGCGCCAAAAAGGCCGGTCGGTCGGTCGCCGCATGGAACGAGTGGATGAGCGGAAAGGCAAAGGGCGACGACATCTTGGGCCCGCGCGGGAGGTTGACGCCCGCGGCCTGCTTGAGCGGCGACGCCGACCCGATCGCCCCGAACGCATGCTCCACGAGCTCCAAGGCAAAACCCATGGCGAAATCGATTTTGGCCCATCCAGTGTTTCTGCGGCCGCCGTCCCTAGCATTCTATTGCATACAAACACCAAGCTATCTTTTGCCCGCGTCGAGCGCCCATGGAATGCCGCCCGAACGTTCCCGATGGCGCTAATAACACGCAACTCTGGGTCGTCGGCGCCCGTAGCCTCGAGCACATCCGTTGGCGACAGCGGCCATGAGTAGACTTGTTGTATGTGCTATGGGTAGCATCCACGAGACCATGGGGTGCTGCCATCAGACACGCGATGGGATCTGTACGAAAATGCTGACGAAAACACTGTTTGTAGTTGGGTGTGTTCAGTCAAAAGGCATCCAGTGTATTTTCTGAGGCCAGCAGGATCGCGATGGCAGCGACGACCGACGCCGACTTGGCCGTCGCAGCCGCCAAGATCAAGCTCGCCGAGCTCTACGAGGTCCACGACCACTTCTTCTGCGCTGACAAGGCCGAGAAACAGGTGCGTTCGGCGACGTGCCCAGCAAGGCGCCAGCGGCGTGTAGAGCAAGCTCCGAGCCCTCGCCGACGACGTCGTCGCACTCGTCGATACCATTCCGCTGCGTACGACTTCGGCTTCTGCGCATTACACTTCGCATCAAAGATGTGCGTAGAGGAGCACCGGCAGCTCCGCGCAACAGTGTTCTACGTCAAGGGCAAGGCGCTCGATGCGTTTCCGTCCTACGACGCGACGGCCGAGCAGCTGCTTTCGCAGGCCGTACGTCCATGCGTGTGCCACGTGCGGCTTCTTAGGCTTGTCGAGTAGGCCAAGCTCGATCCGTGCAACCTTGACGCGTGGGTGGCGCTCGGCAACTGCTTTTGGAAGAAAGGCGACTTGGTCTTGGCGAAACACTGCTTTGAGAACTGCCTCGAGTACGGCTCGAGCAAGCACGCGCTGCGCAGTCTCTCCATGGTGCTGCGTAAGCTCGGGACCAAGCCCGAAGACAAGGCCGACCACGTTCGGGTACTCTATTTGCACGCAATTCGCGTGGCGTGACGCCGCCGTAGGCCAGCCTCCAGCACGCCAAGCAGGCCGTGGGCTTGGACTTGACCGACGGCGAGTCGTGGTGTACGTATCGCGGGTCACGATTGTCGCTTAGAAGAAGGCGTAGACGTGCTCGGGAATGCGTACCTTGCGCTTTTCTTTGGCGACTCGCACAGCACGGTCGACCTCGACCGATCGCTGGCCGCATACACCCGCGCTGTACGTTCCCTTCAGTAGACAGCCGTCTGAGTTGTCGTCTAGGAAAAGGCCGGCGCGGGGCAGAACCCCGATTTGCACTTCAACCGCGCCAATGTAAATACTTTGGCGAAAAAGTATCAATGTATCGAGTGGCAGCGATGTAGGTCCATCGGTACAAGGAAGACTACGCCGAAGCGGTCGCAAGCTATCTGCGGGCGCACGAGTTGGACCCGTCGCTTCGCGCGATCGACCTCGTCGACGCCATCGTCCAGTACACCAAGCACGTGTCCGGTCTCGTGCTGCGCAAGGTCCGACGGTCTTCCAACGGTTGACGCCACATGCTAGTGCATAGGCTCGTCTGTCGCCCAAGAAGCTTAGTCAGCTTGCTGGTAACGTGCCGCCGCCAGTCGACATTCAAGGTCGTACGCCCTGCCCGATCGCATCTCTCCAGTAGTGATGCTTCAAGCTGCTTATGGGCTGCTCCATGCACGTGTCGGTAGGCTGGGTCTGAACGAAGGTGTTGTCATCGCGCTCAAGCTGCTAGCCGACGTCCCCCGCAACCACGAGCCGCCTGGGTACATCGACCGTCTCCTCACCTCGTTGAAATATGGCGGTAGATGCTTCATCATGATGGACGGCGCCGAGACATCCTGCGCCGTGTCCGTCTACCATCTCGATAGCGAAGCCAGCGTCAAGATCACAGACGACGACACCGTCTACGTGCTGGACCCGTGTCTCAAGGTCATGTCGCTAACTTACAACGGCACGGTACAGACCCTTCTTCCTCGACGAAAACAAAAAGGTGGAGAATATGACGATAATGGTATGGTGTACATGGATAGAGCATTAGCTACAGCTGCGTCCACGTCGCCGAGCCACACCTCTTTCTGATCAACGGCAAGGTCGTCGCCTCGTCGTACGCGCACGCCGAGGTGCAGCTGGATAACTTTGACGCGTGAGTTTTTCTTCGTTTATTTGCTGGCGCCACCGCCGGCCGACTTGAGAAACGCGTCGAGATGTTGGCCTTGGTACTTGAGAAACTCGATCTCTTCCTTGTAGCGCTTCTCCTGGAGCGCCCGTCGTTCGCTGCTTCGCTTCTCAATGACCTACGCTCCTTTCCGTTGATACATTGATAGATTGCACGTCAAGTGAACCTCGAGCTTGTTGGTGAGTTCAAGCACCTTGTTCTCGTACTCTCGCTTCTCTTCTGTGAGCACGTGGATCTATACACACAGCGCTGTTGGCCGAGGGAACCAACCCGGCATTTTGCGCACCCGATCCTCGAGCGACCCCATGCCTTGTTCGGCTTGCAGCTGCTTGCGCACGCCAAAGGTAATGCTAAAAGCCTGGATTCCGCAGCCACGCTCGATGGGTCGCCTACCTGCTCTCGTACAACGTCTTGTACGCGTCGGTGGTCATGCGAATCTCGTCGCGAATCCGCAAGAGCAAAAGACCGCGCTCGGGCGAGTTGATGGCGACTTCACGGATGAGCTCATCTACGCCATCATAGCATGGCTGCAGGGGCCATCTTGCATGTAAGTGCGCACCAAAGCACTGGGCATAAATGTCTTCGCGGACGGGGCAGATGCCGCTTTCCCGGGCTTGGCGCTTGAGAAGCTTGCCGTCCATTTGTTCCTGCACGCATGATCATCCTCGTCCAGAAGAAGCGCACGCGGAAGCGTCTACCTGGAGCTTGATGACATCAAAGCGCGTCGAGGGCTCGGCCGACGTGTAGCGCATCCAGAACCCCGTCTCTTCCTTCCACATCCTACATGTTTACATGTCGAGTCGATGCGCGGGCCACAAAGGATGTCTACTGGGGCGGCAGCATCGCGTTGAGCACATCTTCGATGCGCGCGACGGGGTCGATCTTGGCGCCCGGCGCAGCCTTGGCCTTCTTGACGCCTTCGTTGCTCTCGCCTGTAAAGATGGGCGCGTCGTAGCTCACGAGGCTCTCGGGCGGCGACGGCTCGGCCATGTCCCTTCAAGATCCAATCTCGGTGTAGAAAGCCGACAACGGTTGGAAAAATCCTCGGAAAATCAACCGCGAGCCCAGAAAGCGCAACGTTGTGGCTGGGAAGAGCCGCGCACGCAGGTGTTTTGAGCTGTAGGCTGGACGCATTGCAGATTGAATCGACATGAAGCGAAGACATGGAGACGCTGGTACTAGAACTTGCATGGCACCCGACTGCCACTCGACGTTTTACCCCATGATTCGGCACGCGGCAGGCGGATTCGGCGTAGCGTCGGCTAGTGAATGCGGCATACTGTAAGCTTGGTAGCATTCAGCACATGCAGTGGACTGGATCGAAAAACCCTAGAGCCCCATCCACTACTGTTTTATTACGCAAATCGTGGCCTTCCAGGGAAACCCTGTGTTGAGTTTGAATTGGCATTTTACGATTCCATTTCAAACCCGCCAAGGGACAACGCTGGCGGTACCATGCTGTGGGTCGGAGGCCGTAGAGATGCTGTCTGGTGTCGATTTGGCGCAGGCTACGCATGGGCCTGTCTGGAGCCATCAAGAACCGTCATCTTTCTTGCTTCCTACACGCAGAGATACCACGTAGAACTCGCGTTCAATCCAAAGCCCTGCGCCGCCACGGACGCTTTCGGACCGCTTCCACGGTAAAGCAGTTGAACACATATGGGACGAATGGACAAAAATTGGGGTTTTATACAAGCGCTCTGTCGTGCAGTTGTTGCTGCGGGTCAAGGGCGACGGCCGAGGGTGTCGCGGGTCGGAATCACGATCGTCTTGCACTGTGGGCACTCTTCGTGGGCCTCAAACCACGGCTTGGCGCAGTCGTTATGGAAGAGGTGCATGCACGTCAGCGTCACGACGCACTCGTCGGCTTTATAGCTGTGAGCGCAAATGGAGCACCTAGAGAGCGGTAGTTGAGTCCGCGGGTCTTGTAGCCACAGCATCGTACTCGATGTCCAGCTCGACATCGCGGGGCCACGACTGCGTCTCAAAGTATGGCCACACAAAGTTGGTGAGCGTCGAGAAATCTTCGTGCAAGGCTCGGGCTTCGTCGTACGCCTCATAGTACAGCCGTATAAATACACATGGTGCATCCAAGATCTTACTATTACCTCGATCGAGATCCGACGCGCTTCGGCAAGGCGCGCGCGCGCATGGGCTTCGTACTTTTCGAGGAGACTTTTGTGCTACGCACCGCAAATGCATCAGTTCCATAGAAGGTGGTCGAGCGTACGCGGTAGTAGAGCAGTCGCTTCAAGCTGATCTGGCCTTTCTGCGCGTCCGTGAGCGTGCATGGCTTGTTGGCACGCAGCGGAGGCAGCGGCAACGTCTCAGTGACTGGTCCGTGCTTGCGCAGATGCATTGGCTTGCGCGGCGTTTCTTCGTCGCTCGACAGATCGCGCTCGCAAGCCCCCGCATCTTGGTCGCTGTCGGACGACACGCTTGATGGTGACCATGTGCGACGTCGCTGGGCCGGCTGCCGTCCGCCCGCACGCGGAGCTGGGCGTTTTGGCGCTCGAGCGGTTCGCTCCGACCCGTGGGGCGATGCCTCTCGCGCACCAAGAGCATTCTGCCGATACTGCGATCGTGGCACTCGGATGACTTGGGGCGAGTAGCATTCGCCAAAACCAGTCAAAGGCTGCAATACAGGCAGCGTGAGAGACTGTGAGAGAAAAGCCATGAGACGTCGTACCTCGCGGGACTCGTGGTGCTCGTTATCGCTGGACGCACCGCTGCCGTTTTCCATATGCTCGTAGCTTGGATTTGGCGCCTCTCCATCTTGGCTGTCGCCCTGGCGCTGTTATGCATGCGTGAGAATTGGCGCGATAGAAAGGTCATGAGTTACCCGGCGGTATCGTGCAGCACCGATCTCGTTGTCGCTGCCCGCGTCGTTGTCGCTGCCCACGTCGCTGACGTTTGCTGTCGGCTCGTTACCTTGGCCCTGCGTCTCTCCGTTGTGGTCGTCATCATCGCTTGCAAACGCTTCGTCTGGCGGGTTCTGTTGGGCTTCGAGCATGTCGCGGAGTCGTTGCTCATGCGCTTCCTCATCAAACTCATAAGGGTCGTGGTAGCGAGTTCGGAAACGCTCGTTGTGGTAGTCGTCGTCGTCGGACTCGACCATGGCCTGTCGTCGATCCATCATCCTCGTCCGATTCTGCAAACAACGTCGCATCACACCTCGTCCTCGTCGCCGCTTCCATGTCCATCGCGCAAAGCCGCAGACCGCTGAGCTCGCTCCTATGGATGGCTCGTCATGCACCTGGTCCATGGACAAGCCATGCACCTTCAAGCGCTCGACTTCCTCGTTGGACTCGATGAGCTGGCGCCGCAAGGCTTCGGCCTCCGCCTTGGACTGCCGGACGAGCGCCATGAGGTTGGCTTGAAGGGCGCGGAAGACATCGGTCTGGAGCATTGCCATCGGCGGCCCGTCGTCCTCGGCCTCCATCGGTCTTGCCCTCGGCGCTGCGTATCCGACAATGATAAGATCGACCAGATCAACATCCGAATAAAGATGGTGCCATCCGGATGGTGCCGGATAACATTGTCGTGGCGCAAGGTCAGAGGCTGAGCCCTGCAATGGGGCCCATACCGGTAAGCGCTATCAACGCGAGCAACCTCTGGCAGCACCGGTTACAACGATCCACCTGTCGAGATCGTGGTGAAGACACCCGCACTGCTGTGGACGCAACCACCGAGCTCCGAGCTCCAAGCTTGGAGCTGCGGCAAAGCAGCTATAAGAACAAAGTGGGGGTGCCAATAGGCAAAATGTGCGAGGATTGATCCACTTTATCGTTGGCCTAGACTCGTACAAAGTTGTGGCCGGCGATTCGACGCGTGCGACTCATGGGCGCTTGCCGAGGGTATCGCAAGTTGGCACGATGAGCGTCTTGCACTGCGGGCACTTGTCCTTTCTGGCAAACCAAGGCTTGGCGCAGTCGTTGTGGAAGAGGTGCGCACACGGCAGCGTCACGACGCTCTCACCAGCGATGTAATTTCCGTGCAAATCGAGCACCTACGCCGCAGTTGGTACCAAGTCTCGCGCCGGAGATCGTACCCGAGTTGCAGCGCCGTGTGCTCGGGCCACGTCTGCGTCGCAAAGAACTGCCACATAAAGTCGGTCACGGCCGGAAAGTGCTCTGCAAACTTCTCGCGCATCGCCGCATAGTGCTACGTTGCCAGCAAACGCGTGCACACCAGGCAAAGATTGGTTGTCTACCTGCGGCGACGTCCGACGCGCTGTCATGAGCTCCTCGCGCTTGTAGGCTTCAAATGCATCGACCATTTCTTTGTTCTAGTACGTCATCCGAGTCGTGTCGTCACCCACGACGATATGGAACGTACGCGGTAGAACTGCAGCCGATTCAAGCGGCGCTTGTTTTCTCGTCTTCGCTCAGAACGCGGCGCGTTGGCGCAACTGGCACCTTGGTTCTGCGCAGCGGCGGCAGCGGCAGCGCATGGACGACCGGTCCTTGGCTGCGGAGACGGATCGGTGCCAAGAGCGTCGCCGCGACGTTCGTCGAAAGAAGCGTGACGCCGCTGGTCGGATCGCGCGTGAAGTGGCTAAAGGCTCGTGCGGCTCGGCGCTGCTCCTCGCTGAGGCGAGCAAAGTCGGGGTCCGGGATGCCAATCAAATCCGTGCGGGGTCGCTGTGCACGCGGCTGCCCTTTGGCAGGAGGAGCCTCACGCTGTGGCGCACGAGCGGTGGGCTGGGACAACGGGAAGCGGGGTGGCGACGCCTGCGTGTTGCGCATCTCGTGCCGATACAGTACGCGTCGGACGGGAATGATGTCGCCCGGGTTGTTGTTGCTCGCAAGAGCCACACGCGGACCTTCTACCTGCAACTAGACGCGTCCATGAGGAGTTGCACCGACAGAAAGAATATGTTGCAGTACGGGTACCTGACGAGGTTCGGGAGCGCCGAACTCAAAGCCGCTGTTGACGCCAGACACATCGTCGCCGCTTTCCATGGGCGCCTCGTGTGCTTGTCCGTCTTGGTTGTCGTCGTGGCGAGTGCTCGTAAACGCATCGGGCGCAGGTGCAGCTTGCTCGTCCTCACGCTCCATCTCAGCCTCAAAGTGGTCGTAGCGGTGCGCTTCGTCAGCTACGTCATCGAAGCGATCATCAAGGTCGTGTGGCCCCGGCGAGTGCGCATCAAATCCGTTGTCGTCGTGGAGCTCGCCCATGACCTATCGTCCCATCATCATCCTCGTCGTCCGATGTTGCAGTCGATGGTGCGTGTACCGCGTCTGCATCACGGCGAGCACTCCGAGCTTCCGCGATCGCGCGCTCTTGAGCGAGAGCCTGGATCTACGTAAGCGTCGTCCAGTACCTCGTCGCCAGACGAGCCAAGATGCACCTTCCAGCGCTCGACCTCCTTGTTCGACTCGATGAGCTGGCGCCGCAGTGCTTCAGCCTCCGTGTTCTTGTGCTGGACGAGCCCTTTCAAGTTGGCCTCGCGAGCGTGGAAGACGTCGACGAAGCTCGGCGCCGTCGGAGGCGGACCTTGCTGCGCCGCCACAGGTGTTGCCATCGACGCGGCGAAATCGACTATGAGATGCCAAGATCGGGAAATGCCGGATAAAATCCGGATAAGACGCGGAGTCCACATTATCCGGCTCTGTATCCGGATATTGATCAGGCTTTGATACCGTAGGAGCCCGAGCTGCCCACCGACGATCGGTGCAGCAATACAGGTAACGTTAGCATAGAATCACTGGCATAAAATGGGTATATAGCCCTTCGTAGGAATCAATATGCTAGAATCTTACTTCACAAGTCCCAGTTGATGCATATTCGTTGGTCGTAGACTACGCCGGTCGACATGGGTTGTCCTTGCCAAGATGCTGCACAAGAGCTCGGTGCCCATGGAGAACGCGAGCTATTATCCTCTACGAGAGTTGCGACGGTCGCTAGTATGGTAGCAGGTACTGTATGCAGGCACAAGCTCCAATAGTTTCGTTCAACTGAACTATGAGTAAGTACCCTTTGCAAGTGGATCTGCTGTCTCTGCACTGTCGGTTGCCACCGTGGTCACTCGTACTGCCACGTCATGGTGGCCTGTCTTGTTATCTTCGGCTTGTCGTTTACCGTCTTGCGTGTATTCTAACCGACAACGTCTTTATTGTATACCCCTCCTGTCGGTAAGAAGCGGCATCAAGCGTGTTTGGCGGTGCCAGCATGGGGGTTACGGTACCATACGCGTGAAACAAAGTGTGATTATCGGTCATGGTATCACGACGCTTGCAATATATACGACGCTACGCAAAGCCCAATTCCTTTACAACCGTCTTCGATTGACGGCGTTGCATCTTGCCGGCAAACGAAAACGACCGTAACGACGCGGCTTCTCGATTTAAAAGGACCACCATTCTCGGGCACGGTTTCGATTTCTGCGTATTTTAATCCTGTATGCCTTGTGTTTTGTATGTAGAATAAAACCTGCGAAAAAGAAGATCGTTCTTTCTGGGAATGGGCTGGGAGCAGCAGTTGCAGATTTGCCCGACAAGACGCAGCAGCTAGCAGCAACATGGAAGTAGCGTACGACGGCGACGCGGTCGCGATCCCGGCCGACATGGCCTTCCTCCGCGAGTTCATCCTCTTCAAGGCGCATGTGTGCAGTGAGTTTGGCCTCGCTACATGCAGCATGAGCTACGTCGACGGCGACGGCGACGTGGTGACCATCGCCAACCAAGCCGATCTCGACGAAGCGTTTGCCTACATCCGCGAGGCCCGCGTGACGACGCTGCGCGTGGACGTCAAGGGCACCAAGGCCGAGTACGAGCCGCCGGTCGCGGTGACCAAGGGCGAGAAGAAGGCGACGGTCGAAGATGCGGTGTTTGTCCTCCTGGAGCTCATGCATGAATGGACGATTGCCACTGACGAGGACGTTACGGTCGCGCTCAAGGTTGGCTTTTTCAACATTTTGCTTGACGCGGGCTTTGTGGATTGCTGGAGCCGCATGGCGGCCAACAGCTCGGGGCCGAACTACACGTACGCGGTCGCGCTCGTCCACGCGATTTGCGCGCAGGACCTGCAGGCTGCGGAAGAGCTCTTGACGCAGGCCGATGATCTTGGCGCGATGGTCAGCCAGGTCTTCCACGAGAGCCCGCAAACGGCCAAGCTCTTGGCGACGGCACTGCCGGCGCTCGTGGCCCACTTTGCCAAGGTGCCCGTTGCCGTGCCTGCCGAGGTCGTGCCCACCAAGTTGATCGACGAGGCGGTCGAGGAAGAAAAGCCATCGCCCGCCTCGACGACGATCCACAGCCACCGCATCTGCGACGGTTGCGGCATGTACCCGCTCGTGGGCGTCCGCCACCAGTCGCTCACGGACCGCAACATGGACTTTTGCAGCGCATGCGTCGTCGTGCCACGCTATCGCGCGTACGCGCCATTCCGGCCGATCGAAGCCGAGCTCCCGATCCACTACAACATTGAGTGCGACGGCTGCGGCGCGACGCCGGTCGAGGGCGTTCGATACAAGTCTGCGATCGTGGACGACTTTGACTTGTGCGCGATCTGCGAAGCGTCGGGCAACTGGGCGGCGACGCACGAGCCGTTTCTCAAGATTGCGGCGCCGGAGAAGGCGCAGGCGCTCAAGAAGGCCACGCCAGCGCCCCTAGCGGCCGTGCACACCAACATTGTGTGCGACGGCTGCTCGAAGCACCCGATCGTCGGTGCCCGCTTCAAGTCGGCGGTCGTCAAGCACTTTGACTTGTGCGACAGCTGCGAAGCCACGGGGGCATACAACGCATCCCACGGCCCGTTCCTCAAGATTACCAGCGTCGAACAGACGCCGTATGCACTCTACGTGGCGACCGAGGCTGCGCAGCGCAACGACGCCGACGTCCAGGCGCCCGAGGCGTTTGCCACGCGTGTCGAGCAGGACTTTTACCCGCCGCGTCGCGGGCGCCGTGGCCCCAAGCCCCATAACCACCCGTTTGCGCCGTTCAACTTTGGCCCGCCGGCGCCGTTCGTGCCCCGGGGTCACCGCCATGCGCCGAGCCCCGAGAAGGCGCGGTCGCCGTACCTCCGCTGCCGCTTTGTGGAAGACGTGACGTTGCCGGACGGCAGTGTCGTGGTCGCCGGCCAGCCGCTCGTGAAGCAGTGGTGCCTCGAGAACAATGGCGACCACGCGTGGCCGGCCGGCTGCCTCGTGCACACGGTGGGCGGCGTGGGCATGGTGGTCGACGACGTGGCGTGTAGCGTGCCGCCGCTCGGCCCCGGCGACCAGTTTGTGTTGTCGATGGACTTGACGGCGCCGCAAGAGCCCGGGCGTTATGTGTGCTACTTTCGCGTGTGCATGCCGTCGGGCTCGCGCTTTGGCCACCGCTTTTGGGTCGACATTTCGGTGGTGGCGCCGCCGCCCGTCGCCGCGACGGTCGAGATGGTGCCCCTGGGCGAGGCCGCCGTGTCGTACGACGACGTGCTCAAGACCAAGACGTCGGTTGTCGACGCGATGCTGAAGGACGACGTGGCCACGCTGCCGATGGCGACGCTGGTCGTGCACGATACTGCCGAGGCATCGACCATGGAGATGACGTCAACCTCGGACACGATGGAGACCTCGGAGAAGATGGAGACCTCGGAGAAGATGGAAGCCTCGGATGCGATTGCGATGGAAGCGTCGGCAACGGAGGTGGTGGACGACATGGCCGACAGCTACGAGTATGTGGCCGAAGCGCAACCCGACTATGTGTATGCGGCGCAGCTGGACGACCTGTCGCTTATGGGCTTTGCGGACGAGGAGACGAGCCGCCGCCTCTTGGACGAGTACGAGGGCAACCTCGAGCGCGTCATTGAGCACTTGCTTGAATAAGTTCTTTGTCTGTCCGCGTCGAGTACATGGCAACAACTATATATCTTGAAACACGTTTCTATTTTCTTGAAACTTGGAGTAGTATAAGTATAGTCGTTCCGTGAGCTACCGGTACTAAGTATGTTGTTGCGACAGCAAAGGAATTCATGATGCCGTGTCGTCGTTGCATACGTGGCACGCGCAGGGGCTGCCACGCCACCTGGTCATGCCACCGGGCCAGACCACGGACCACGCAAGCGCTGCACCAGCGGCGCAACCACTAAAGGTCCTTGGACACGGGATAGCCATGGCATCTTTGGCATCTTTGGCATCTGCTTGGTCGGCTCTACCGCCATCTTGTCAGCAACCATCTTGGTCAGCGGCATGGGCCAGATCGCACTTAATCGGGTGTGCCCGTACTTTCTGCAGTGATGGCACAGAGTTTGACGGACTGCGATGGTGTCGACGCGGGTCCTCTCGGTGCTGGCCTTGGCGGCGATGGCGATGGCGGCGCAGGACGCGTGCGTTAGCGCTGTGAGTGGTGCGCTGCTGCCGCTGGCGCCCGAGCTCATGAACGACGACTTTTGCGACTGCGCGGACGGCCGCGACGAGCCGCACACGGCCGCGTGCTCGCATGTGCTCTCGGCCGCGCACGAATGCCGCAACCGCGGCCTGCTTCCGATGCGCATCCACACAAGCCAGGTCGGCGACGGTGTGTGCGACTGCTGCGACGGCTCGGACGAGGCTGCCGGCGTCTGTGTCGACGCGTGCGACGCTGAGATTGACGCCAAGCGGGCAGCGGTGCAAGCGCGCCGTGACGTGGTCCTCCGCGGCTTTGCCGAGCGTAAAGCGCGCCTCGACGTACTAGCGCAAGCGGCCATTGCAAAGGAGCACGAGATCGTCGCCAAGAAGGCGCTCAAGGAGGAGCTCCGACAGCTCCGCCTCAAGGTCACCGTCTTCAAGGACCGCGAAGAGCGCACCGAGTACGCGATGCGCATCGAGTCGGCCAAGCAAAAGGCCGGTCAGTGCGCTGTCGATAGCACTGCGATCAGCGGCGACGACGACGACGACGGCACCATCGAGGACGAGGCGCCGGTCGCCGACAGCGCGGCCGAAGCCGCCGACACGACCGTCGAGCTCAAGCACGCAAATGCCAAGTCCAAGCTCTCGCTCCTCGTCCAGCGGCTCGACGGGCGGCAGGTAGGCCTCCATCTTGAGTTCCAATCGTCTCGACGACGTAAGTAGATGACGCTCTCCGCCTACATGCACGACGTCCTCGACCAAGCCAAGCGGTGCGTCCTGCAGCGAGCGACCTCGCCACCATCCATGACCTGTTGTACGCGTTGTAGGATTCCCATGCGCTCGGTGCACCAGCGTCAGAGAGAAGACTTTCTTGGGCCGCTCTTCAACGGCAACGCTGATGACCGCGCGCGCTTCGTCACGTACGGCCTCCAGGGCATCGGGTTGCTGCTGTCGCCGGTGCGTGGCGTCTACGAAGTGCTGGCGCTGGCGACGTCGACGTGGTTCCGCCTTGTGAACGTCGTGACGCCCCACATTCTCCTCGACCCGGTACGACCTTTTGCATCGTTTTGGTCTGGTGCGAGAATCTGGCTAGTGGCATGGCTTTGTTCATTTACTGGATCTGGACTGGCGCTACCACAAGTCGCTGTTTCTGCGCCGACTCTCGCAAGGACGGCTCTTTTGGTGGCGCTACTATACGTCGTATGTACTGAGCACAATCTGGAACGCCCCCGTCGATGTGGTTTGGGAAACCTTCGTGTACGTATTACGCCATGTTGTCTTCCGAGTTCAGATGGACATTATTGTCTCTAGTCCGACCCTGGACCGCAGTGTGGTGCTCCCAGAAGCCGAGAGCTTGCGCTCGATCCTGACCGATCTCGAGAGCGACATGCGAGCGATTGACCAAGTGCGTTCGAGTTGCAATGAGATTCGAAGGAATGACAATGCGAATAGGAAATCGACCGACTGGAACGGGTCTTTACCGACGAGTCGGGGCCAGATGCGGGCTACCAGATTCTCAAGGGCGTGTGTGCTGTGGCCCAATTCGAGGTGCGCGACTCGATTCATTTCTGGTTCTTACTAGATTGTGGTCTAGAAATACAACTACAAAATCTGTCCATTTGATGAAGCCACTCAAGACAGCGTGCGTCTCGGGAGATGGAAGCGATGGAGCTCGATGGCGCCACCCATCATGTCGTTTGAGGACGGTGACAAGTGCTGGAACGGTCCCCATCGGTGGGTTTACCTTCTCTGTCTGATGCCATCTGACACGCTGCGATTCTAGTTCGGTGCAACTCGTGCTCGAATGTGGCTCCAAGGACCAGATTTTGTCGGTGGACGAACTCTCGACGTGCGTGTACACGATCGCGTTTGCGACGCCCGCGGCATGCACACCCGACCTCGTCGCCCAAGTCAACAACGACGCGGCCACGTGGCTGTAAAAAGTGCTGAGTTGTTGATACACTGATACTTTTCCTTGTCTCCCTCAACGCAGAGATGCCAGTGGCTCAGTGCACAGTGGTCGCGTACATGATCCCGTGGCGTGTCCTTGCTTGGAAGAAGGCAGATGTCTGGTGTCCTTGGCCGCATCACCAGAAATTGGACAAGCAAGTGCATTCAGGCGTAGCACTCACTACGTATGCGAACTCTTTGTAAGGAAGAGAACGCGGAACACGTTGATATTCAAGTGCTTTGATGCGGTAGACATCAATAGTTCACGCACGGCGGCTCTCTCAAGCTGCGCTGAAAATTGCGTGAATCGGTAGAGCTGTAGTACGCTACCATGGCATGTGGGGCTTGAACTTCTTCCCAGAGGCCCAAGGGCAGTCCAAAGCCACCGCTCGTGGACGGTGTCCCTACCAAATATACTACTAGTAGTACCAAATATACCAAAGGGTATGTACCTGCATCGGCCACAAACTCATGCGTCGGGAGGCTGCCACTTTCTCACCCGACGCCAAAACGACCGCCACACTGCTCTCTCAAGGCGCCCGAATCCAAACGCTGACACAACCTAGAGCAACTCTGTCTTGCAGGCCATCGACGTCGATTCCTTCAACGCATCGGAGCGATATCCTCCAACGCACCCTTACAGCTCGAGCGATGCCATGACGCAAGCTAGTACCTCGCGCGACGCTGTATCGATGCTCTTGTACTGCAGGACCGACAAAAGACAACTTGTCCATTTTCAAAAGTGGCATTCCACAAACTCACTTGACGTTGACATTGGCGACGCACTTGACCGCCGCGAGCTGCGTCGTTTGCGTGCACTGCCGCGGGTAGAGGAGCAAGTAGCGCGACGCGCCCGCGAGGGATATGTACGTCGGCGTACTGCGGTCGCCACCGAGAACACTGCACGGCGTGCTGGTCCACACCCGCGTCGTGTCCGAGCCGCAGCCGGCGCCGATCGTCTTGTCTGACAGCACTTCATCGAGGGTCGGCAAGCGTGCTTGCAGCCTCGCACAGTACGAGAAGGCTTCGTTGTAGCTCACGAGCGTCGTGGGACACACCATTTGCGTCCTCGTAAACGGCTGCGTCGGGCGCACCGCCTGTCCTTGCTCGTTGAGGTACGTGACGTTGACGCGTGCGTTCGCACACAAGCTTTTCTGCTGCACGTTGGTCCAGCCCAGCGCAGCGCACGTGACGAGACTCAATGGCGGCAGCATCGGTGAGCACGACGCGCCGTCCGGCCCGAGCTGGTGCTGGTCGTGGCACGCGCACGCATACGACGCGCCGCTCGGAAGACAGAGCTGGTGGCACGCGTGCATGCCGCTCGTGCACGCGTTCGCATAGACATCCGCCACGCACTGGATCGGGCCCACCGTGTCGTTGCTCGTGACGCAGACCTCGCGATGCGACGACGTGGGCCACGCGCCGACGCCGCTCGCAACCACACCCGGCGTCATCGTCGCGCGGTCCATGCACGCGGTGGACGTCCAGACGCGCTCGTACGAGAAGCCGCTGCAGGAGCTCACGGGCGGCGGAAGCCCGGCGCGGACTTCGGTGAGTGTCGGGAGACGAGACCCGAGCTGCGCGCATGCACTGGGCGCCAAGGCCGCCGTGACGGGCGGTGCGCACTGCCGCAGCCACGTGAGCGCGCAGGCCGAGAGGCTGGTATCTGGAATTGAAAACATGGGCGCACCGATGCGGCGCGCCGAGCAGATGGGCGAAGCGGATGGGGTCTGCCAGCAGAGGTTTTTGCACGTCGACGTCGAGAGCGGAGTGAACGGGACGCACGCGCCGGTGCTGTCCATGTTGGTGCCGGTGGCACAGGCGCAGGACGCGCTGCCATTCTTGTCGCCAATGACGCACTGCTGGTCACTCGGACAGAGACTTGTGCCGTTGGTTGCGGCACACAAGTTGTCGCGCGCGTCCGCAATGCACTGCGTAGGCAGCTTGTCGGTGGCGGCCGCGCAAACGACGACGCCCGGTGTCGCTGACGTGAGCGTAAGAAACCCGAGCAGCATCGTGGGTGCGATGACGGGGCTTTGGGAGGCCGGCGGGAAGAGGGCGCAGGCTGTCGATGTCCAGATGCGCTGCGAGGCACAGCTTGATGCGAACAAAAGGCCCATTTGAACTTCTGGCAGCGTCGGAAGGCGGGCGCCTTGGCCACTGCACGTCGCGCCGGCATCGTCGACCGTTTGCAGCGTTGGCGTCGAGCAGCTGGAGATCGCCCGCGTGCACGTGCCACTGGCAACGCCAAACTGTGTCCAGCCCAAGTCGCGGCAGCTCTTCGATGATAAAGGCACCGACGTCGGATTACAACTGACGCCGTCCGGTGCGAGTGAGAACCCGGGGTTGCAAGCACACGCGTAGCCGTAGTTTTGGTTGAAGCAGAGCTGGCTGCACGGCGACATTGCACACTGGTTGCGACTCGGGTCCTTGACGCAGCGGACGTTGGCCAGCATCGTTGCGGGGTCAACGCACGACGCCGGGTTGGTTTGAAGCCCGAGCTTGGAACCAGCCGTCGCAACCACACCAGAGGTGCCATTCGATAGAAAGCACGGTGTCGCGCTCCAAACCATCGCGTAGTCCAGCTGACATCCCGAGCCGAGCGCAACGTCGGCTGCGAGCTCATTGGAGGTCGGGAGGCGTGCACCGGCCCGCTGACAAAGCGCCGTGGCGGTCGCATACGAGACGACGCCAGCGCAGTCATTGGTGTTGCTCGAACTCGTGCTCGTCAAGCCATACGACCGCGCGGCGAGAGCCGTGGTGCCCGCCGGCGCCCACGGGTTGGGGAACCCGTCGGCGGTCAGCGTCGAGGTCGGTTGCGACCCGTTGATGCACGTGGCGCTGTCATTACCGAGCACGTGCCCGAGGTCGCAGAGGCAGCGGTAGCCAGCGTTGACGTCGGCACAGCCCCACGAGCAGAGATGGGGACTGGACGCGCACGAGCCCACTAGAGGATTGTGTCAAGACATGGTTCAAATGAGAAAGAAAATGAGACGCACCGACAATCATGTCGGCGACGCACACGGGGTACGCGGTGGCATTGGCCATCGGCAGGCAAATCGTGTCCATGGCGGCCGTCGAGAGCAGCTGGGCGTTGGTGGCGGCGACACCGATCGTTGGCGTCTGGTCGCGCGTGCACGGCGACGTGCTCCAGATGAGCTGGCTCGGCTGGTTGATGCCGCAGACGCTATCGCGCGTGAGCAGGTGGAGGTTCATCGCAATCTCGTCGAGCGTCGGCAGACGACCGCCCTGCGTCGCGCAAAAGCTCGCGGCGTCGTCGTACGCCATGGCCTCCGGACACGTGTCCTCGGCCTTGAGGCGGCGCTGGTTGACCTTTGGCTTGCTTTGGCTGCTCGTGCAAATGGTATTGCCCGTCAGCGGTGTCCACCCGAGCGCGCCGCAATTGCTTGTCGATACGGGCATCGGCGTCGGCGCTTCCACGCAGACGTTGGCACCCGTTCCCGTGTTGAGAAGCGTCTGGTTGCTCGGACACGTACACGTATACGACCCCTCGACGTTCCAGCACTGGGACGTGCACGACGCAAGGCCCAGCGCGCACTCGTTGATATCTAATGGCACGGATTGTCAACGTATAAATGTATCAATCATGGGTGGGTACCGGGGTCGGCGACGCAGACAACGCGGGCGGTCGCGGTCGCATTCGTGCAGGTCTCGGTCGCGGTGTTGGTGGTGATCACGCCTGGCGCGATGCCGGCCGCGCACTTGGTCGACGTCCAGAACGCCGACGTGCCGCACTGCGTCGGGAACGCTGCGATGCCGACGACCTCGGCGCGTCTCGGGAGCCGGGCACCGATCGCCGCACACGCCTGCGCCGCGTCCATGTAGGTCGTTGCTGCCAAGCACGCTGTCGACGGAGCACAGGTCTGTTTGTACTGTCTCGTCCACCCGAGCTGCTTGCACGTCTTGGCAGACCGCGGCGCGTTCACGGGTGCGCACGTCGCGCCGTCGCCCGTGAGGCTAAAGCCGTCGTCGCACGTGCACGCGTACTGCGACTTGGCGAGCGCCACGCACTCCTGCGAGCAGCGGCTGCCGAGGCTGCAGGCGGTAAACTCTACCGGATACTTTGCTGAGAATGTCACTCGTCAACACGTGTACGAGAGACGGTACCTCGCTCCGAGATGCACACGGGCAGGGACGGCGTCGACGTTGGCGTGCACGTGAGCGTCGGAGGCGCGGGAATAAGTGGGTTGCTCGACGGCGGCGACGCGATGACTGTGATGCGCCCTTGCACGGACGTGCCGAGGATACACGCCGTCGTCGTCCACACCGGGTTGTTGACCGACTGGCACACGTCGACAGCGAGAACGCCGGCTTGGACCTCGGCCGCCGTCGGCAGCCGCCCGCCAATCACTACGTCCATGTCCATGGTAGTATACAGTACAGGGAATGTGCACAAAAAGATAGGTAGGTACCTTGGCAGCGGGCGAGCGCCGCCGAGTACGACGACACGTTCGGGCAGCCGCGAAAGACCGAGGTGGACGCACAGAGATTCGTGCTCAGCGCAATGCCCCACCCAAGCGTCGAGCACGTCATGCGCGTGAGCGAGTTGTTGGCTTGGAGTTGACGCACATACTCGGCGGTCGCGACATTGCTAAAGGGCTGCACGAGCGCGGGGATCGTCAGCTTGGCGGCCTTGTCGCCCCAACACGTCATGACGCCCGATGTACTGGTCGCACACGAGTGCGTGCGACCCGCCGAGACGTGGTAGTAGAGCCCGGGCGGCGGCGTCGCTTGGCCAAAGTCGTTGTTGCCCCAGCAACGCAGCGTCCACGCCTTTGTGACACCGCACGTGTGCTGCCAGCCGGCGTCAATCTGAAGAAAGAGGATGCCGGCGGGCGCGTTGGTCTCGCCACGGCTGTTGTCGCCCCAGCAGTCAACCGAGTCGTCGATGCGAATAGCGCAGGTATGTTCGTAGCCGCTCGAGACGTATCGGTATTTTGTGCTGAGCGGCATGCCGCTGGTTTGGCCAAAGTTGTCGCGGCCCCAGCACGCCACTTCGTACTTGGACGTGATCGCACACGTGTGGTAGCCGCCGGCCGAGACGTAGAGGTACTCGAGGTCCGGCACGACGAGCTGCCCGTCGTGGTTGAAGCCCCAGCACTTGATGTGGCCGTTGCCCTTGAGCCCGCAGATGTGAATGCCTTTGGTCGAGACGACGACAAAGTCGTCGCGTGGTGAGACGAACGCGTTGCCGGTAAACTGCCCGCCGCCGTCAATCAACGTCGCGTAGCATGTCACTTTGCGCGATAGCGTAAGCGCACAGAAGATTTGCTGCGCCATCGAGACGGCAATCTCGACTGCGCCGACGACCATGCGCGCGCTGCCACTGAGTACGGTCGCGCCCCAGCAGTGACCTTGGCCCGTCTCGTCAATCCCGCACCCGTACTGACTGCCCGACGCATCGAGCTTCTTGTACGCATACGACGAGATGTTGAGGACAAGTGGTGCGGGGCGAGGCGTCTCGTTGCTGTCGCCACTGCCGCTGGAGCTATCGACATTGCTGCCGACGTAGCTCGTGTTGAGCCACGAATTGTTGTTCGAGCCGTCCGTCAGCCAGGACGGGCCCGCGCCGTAGGTGAGCGGGCGGTAGCAGTACCCGCTTTGCTTGGCGACGAACGATGGCGGCACATTGGCCGCGCCCGCGCCGTAGCAGAAGATCGCACCTTGCGCTGTCGTGCCGCAGACATTGCGCTGCCCGAGCGCGAGCGACGTGAACGTTGGGTACGCCGGCGTCGACTCTGCAAAGTTGTAGAGGCCTTTGTACGCAATCGGGTCGCCCCAGCACGTGGCCGATCCGTTGAGCAAGAGGCCACAGCTAAAGCTGCCCGTTTTGGAGACGCCGACAAACGAAAACAACAGCCCGTCGGGCACCTAGGAGTACAAGCCAAGGCCATGAGAATATGGCGTCATCCCTATAAGATGGGTGGTATTACCTGCGTAAACTTGAGGTTGGGGTTGTCGAGGCCCCAGCACTTGGCGACGTTGGCGCTCGTCAAGGCGCACGTGTACTGGTTGCCGCACATGACTTGCACATATTGGTCGTTCCCGGCCGGCGTCGTCGCTTCGCCAAAGTCGTTGCTGCCCCAGCACACGAGCTTCCCGTCCGGATACGTGATGCCGCACGTGTGTCGGAAGCCGGCCGACGCGTGTTGGAAGCGACCGGCGGGCGGCGACGCCTGCCCGAGGTCGTTGGCGCCCCAGCAAAGCACCGTGCCGTTCAGGGTCGTCGCACACCCGTGGAGACCACCAGCCGAGATCGTCGCCATCGGTGTCGTCGCCGGCAGCACCGCGGACACGTACGAGTAGTTGATGTACTGCGTGTACGCGGCGCCCCAGCACGTAGGGTAGCCAAACTCGGAGAGCGCACACGTGTGGTAGTCGTACGCTGCGACTTGGATGAACGAGTTGGTTGGTGGCGTCGCTTGGCCATAGCTGTTGAGGCCCCAGCACGTGATTCTATTAGCGCCGTTGATCGCACAAGTGTGGCCAAAACCGAGTGCGATCGGCTTGCTCGCCATGCGTGAACACGGTGCATACGAGGTATTCGGTTCGCCGAGGCGGCGGTAGATCCCGACGCTGACGTGGCGCGGCAGGGTATACACGCAGTGCGTCCCGTCGGCGGTCGTCACGTTCGCCGAGAGGATCGCCGATGGCCTTTCCCACATTGCCTTTTCGGTCACAAGGGCAAACTCGCGCTTGGTCGAGTTCTGCACAACCACGTCGACCGTTGTCGGAGAGCGCATCGTCGCGTCGGCGTTCCACGACGACGAGACGCGCCGCCAGTTGTCGACGACCAGCGTCACAGAACGGAGCGGCGAGGACGCCGAGAGGTGCACGCGGTGTCCAGCGTGCCACTCGGTGACCGTGTCCACCTGCAGCACGGGGCAGCGGGCATCCGGCGACGTGACGGTCATCGTGAACGGAGACAGTACTGCTGCTGGCGTCGATGGCAGTGGCACGTGGAGATTGCGCTCGAGCAGAAGGAGCGCGGCGAAAACAACGACGCCGAGGGCGGCGCGTGGTCCGCCGGACGTGGCCGACGGGGCTGGCATTGCAGAATGAGGCAGCGAGATGCGACTCGGCACGTGCAGAGATGGAACGCGCGCGGAACGCAGTGCCATTCGACCGTGGCGAAACCGGCGACGAAAGGCCAGCGCTGAGGCCAGTGGGCGACACCTCTGCTGCTCTACCTGGATCGATTTGTCGTGCTCAAAAAGAGAGAATAAGAGATGCCTAAGAAATATACGAGATTGCCTGTACCGCACGCGTCGATGACAACCTTATAAAGTCGCTCGGACGAGATGCATCTCTGCAGGTTACACACCACTGGGCTCAGTGCGTCATTACAAAGACGGCGTCGACTATCTACGAAGCTCTTGGATCGAGCGACTATGGAGCACTGTTTCCGTGTCGTCGTCGGGAGATCCGCGGTTGAGTGTGTCCGCCCTCCAGCGTGAGGTAATCTTCGCTTTGGTGCACGCTGCAACACGCGCTAAGTTCTTATTCCGGGTCGTTGCCGTTATCCCGTGTCGTCTGCGATATCAAAGACACGGAAAGGGCAATGAGCTAATTTATTTACGTCTACGCAGGCCATCGTCCGTCGTCGCGGTCGACGCCGCGGGCGTGTACGCCGTCATCACATCCGCAACGACGCGGCAAGCGGTCGCAATGTGCTCGGCCGAGTGCTGCGCGTTGACCGTCAAGCGGATGGTCGCGAACGCAGCGGTCTTGAGCGGCGTCGGCTTGTGGTCGCCAGCGACAACCGCGACACCCTTGGCCAAGCACGCCTTGACGATTCCGGCCGCATCCTCTTTGGTCAACGGCGCGTTGGCGGTCGTGACGTGGAGCACGGGCGACTCGGGATCGCTGAGCAACGTCAGCGCCGAGGATGCACGGAGCGCGGCGTGGGCCGCCTGCGCGTTCGTCTTGAGCTGCGCCACAAGCGACGGTTCGTTCTTGAGGAGGCGGATGGCTTCCGAACAGACGGCTGAGGTGTACGGCGGGGCCGAGGCCGAGAAGACGTAGCCCGCGCTGTTGATGCGCTGGTAGTCGACAACGTGCTGCGAGCCCGTGCTGAAGCCGCCGACGCCGGCCAGCGACGTGCAGAGCGAGCCGCAGATGATGTCAATCGAGTCAATCGGGAGGTTGAAGTGCTCGGTGACGCCCTTCCCGGTCGCGCCAAGAACGCCAAACGAGAAAGATTCGTCGACAAAGAGGCGGAAAAAGTATGCGCGCGCCAACGCCACAACCTTGGGTAGCGGCAGGATGTCGCCATAGTTGCGGAAGAGACCTTCGGTGACAATGTAGCGGCGCTGGCAGTCGGAGCGACGACCCGCCTTCTTGTCGGCGTCGCGGACGCTCTTGAGCACGCGCTCGAGGTCGGCCATGTCGTTGTGCTTGAAGTACAGCGTCGTGCAGCGGGCGAGGTTGACGCCCGTGCGGATCGAGTCGTTGACGCCGTCGTCGACGACAATGAGATCACCGCGCTTGGCAAACGCCGGCAGCACGGACGACGCGGTGGCTTCAATGTCCGAGAACGTGATCGAGTCGGTCGTGCCAATGAAGTGCGCAATGTCCTTCTCCAAGATCTCGTGCGTGTCGATGGTGCCGTAAAAGCCACGCGGGCCGCACGAGCCGCAGCCGTACTTGGTCAGCGCGTTGCGCGCGGTCGTCTTGATCTCGTCGCGGCTCGCCATGCCCAAAAAGTCCATCGTACCGAGGTTGAGAACCGGCGAGGCAATGCCACGCAGCTTCATGTGCGTGTTCGGCGTGTCTTCGACAATGCCGAGGTTGTAGGACGCGGCGGCGATGGCCGCTTCCGAGATGGGCGCGACGATCGGCTCGGGCTGCCACTCGTCGACGAGCGACTGAATCTCAGCCGGCGTCAAGCGGTCGGCTGCCTGCTTGGGCAGCTTGCTCTTCTTGACGAACAAGATGTACAAGATGAAGACGATGAGGAAGGTCTCGATGATGACGTGCTCGGGGCTGCGCTCGTACACCGCCTTGATGTACTGGAGGTAAGTCGACGGCGCGCGACCAATGGCGGCCAGCACCGTGCGTACGTCATGCGACGCGTAGGCCTCGACGATCGGGCGGCCGTTCGCCGCCCACCACTCGGCGCCCCACGAGACTTGGTCCATTTCGGCGGAAATCCAAAAATGAAGCCACTCGATTTTTGGCCGGCGGAATATCCGCGGATGGCGTCTCAATATAAGGTGCAATTACCAATGTCGTCTCGTTGCCGCATAGACACGATGGACCACTCTACGTACGTTCCGCGCGTACATGCGACTACCTCTTGTCTGACTATGAAAGCGCCTTGTATGAACGTTGAGGACGCAGGTCGCAGAGGTGTCCAGCGTGCTGTAGCTACCGCCTTGGAAGCGATGCCAGAGGCGGGGCTGGGAGACAGAATTGGGAATGGCCACACGAAAGTCTGCATAGGTCGTACATAATGTACGGGTGGTGATACATACCTGGCATTTTAGCCAATCAGATCATGGCACAGCACGTTTACGCAGTCGCAGGTCGTTTACTATAAGTCCATGAGCACGCGGATAAAACACGCCACTGGGCAGTGCGACGCCACGATCGTGTCGCAATCGATGCTGATTGCATGCTTGCACCCGCGCAATCAAGCGCGTTGAGCTGTGCGGCGATGCGGCAAACAGGCCCGCCGTTTGGGTGTAAATAGTCTTGCGCCCACGCTTGCAAGGCTAGAAAAAAAAGACAGGAAGCCATCTCGTCGTCGTCCGATGCGACGTGTGTGCCATGGGCACAGCTCGCCTGCGCAATACACAATATATTGGACGACCCAGCCCTTCGCATACAAAATGCAAGATACATTTGCGTGCGACCAGTCCACGGGCAACATGAATATATATTGAAGAGGCATGTCGCGCACCTGGTCGCAGCGAGTCTCTTGCAGGCGCCCAAACGACGTTCGCAAGCATCCTCGCTCGGAACATGCATGAAGGTCAACGGCGCCTCCTGCCTCCGACCACCACTGCTGCGCCACGACCCGATGAAAAAGAGAAATCTCAACGACTCTACAATATATATTGACCGATGGTCAGTGCGCACTCGTGGGATCGTGTCTAAAATAATATCCACGAGCCTGTCGCGAGCCAGTACTGTAGAATTTGATTGTCGCTAATAAAACCTCATCTACGGTGATTGTTAATCCTGTATAAAATGATACAACCCGGGATCTTCGGTCAGTATGCGATGCCAGAGGTTTGCGATCCGTCGGCAGTTACGACCGCAGTGTCGTGAGCGGTCAGGTACAAGCAAGCAGGAGGAAGCAGCATGGCATCGTCGTCCGTCGCCGAGGGAATGGCCGTCGAGGAGAGCGGGGGGAAGGAGATCATCATGCGCCCGGGGACCCACAGCTTCGTCGTCTCGGGCACGACGTTCCAGGTCGACACCAAGTACAAGTTCATCAAGCCCGTCGGCCATGGTGCCTACGGCGTCGTCATGTACGGGCGCGATCGATCGATATGCGTCATGCCATGGCGCGTAGATCCGCGCAGAACACGGAGACGGACGAGAAGGTCGCGATTAAGAAGGTGTCCAAGGCCTTTGAAGATCTCATTGACGCCAAGCGCATCTTGCGCGAGATCAAGCTCCTCCAGCACTTTGACCACGAGAATGCAAGCTATCTCTCTGGACGACGATCGAGTCTCATGGCGAGTAGATCATCACGATCGTCGACCTGCTGCCGCCGCCGTCGCTCGCCCACTTTGAGGACGTCTACATCATCTCGGACCTCATGGAGACAGACTTGCATCGCATCATCTACTCGCGCCAACCGCTCAGCGACGACCATGTGCAGTACTTTCTGTACCAGGTTGGAGCTGCAGCCGATGAATGGGGTCGTACTGGAAAGCGTAGATCTTGCGGGCGCTCAAGTACATCCACTCGTCCAACGTGCTGCACCGCGACTTGAAGCCATCCAACCTGCTCCTCAACTCGAATTGCGATCTCAAGGTGTGCGACTTTGGCCTCGCGCGGTATGTACCATGTTAAAAGCTGCATCTGAAATCAATCTTGCAGAGGCGTCGAGCCCGACGAGGACAATATGGAGCTCACCGAGTACGTCGTGACACGATGGTACCGCGCGCCAGAGATCATGCTCTCGACCAAGGTGTGTATCGAGGGTGTCGTTGTGACGTCCTCATGCATGCGCCTTGCAGGAGTACACCAAGGCGATCGACATTTGGTCCACCGGCTGCATCTTTGCCGAGCTTCTGGGCCGGAAGCCCATGTTCCCTGGCGACGACTACATCCACCAGCTTCAAATCATTTGCGACAAGCTGGGCACGCCGTCCGAAGAAGAGCTCCACTTTGTCACGAGCGAGAAGGCCCGACGCTTCATGAAGGGCCAGCCCAACAAGCCAAAAATACCTCTCGACAAGCTCTTCCCCAACGCCAAGGCGAACGTACGCTACGGCCATACTGAGCTTGCACCATGCGAGAACTCGCCTTGTAGGCGTTGGATTTGCTCGACAAGATGCTCGTGTTTGACCCAACGAAGCGCATCTCTGTCGAGGAAGCACTCGAGCACCCGTATTTGGAGTCGCTCCACAACAACGACGACGAGCCCAAGGTCGGATATGGCTCTTCCATACCATGGCTTAACGTTGGTTCTTTAGTCGACAAAGCCGTTTAGCTTTGACTTTGAGAAGGAGCAGCTCACGAAGCGACGCCTTCAGGAGCTCATCTTTGGGTAGGACCCCCCTCACGTTGGAGCGGCCATCTCATTGTATCTTGCATTGTGTGCAGGGAGGTGTGCCACTTCCACCCGGATGCTGTAAACACTGTGGCGGGCGGTGACAAGATTGGCGGGCCCGTCTTCCCGGGGTATCACCTTCCATTTTTCCATGGTGTCTAAAAGCAAACGGCGTGGTAGGTCGCCGCCGAAAGCGGGCAAAGCCACAGCCGCCGAGTAGGCACAAGTCGCACACACCACGTGCATACAAATCTCGTCGCTCGTCGACGCGTGTATTTCCCTTCCATTGACTACCTGTAGTACACCATGCTGGATGGGCTTACTTTGTGCTCTCGGGTTTGTAATAATTGGTCCACTTGCCGCTGCCCTTGGCGTAAAAGTCCATCGGGTACGCCTCTTGCCACGGCGTCTCGTTCAAGCATACTTCGGCTTCGTACGGCGACAATAGCGGCTGCACAACGTGAGCCATGGAGCCAGTATTCCAGCTAAGATCGTACCTTGTTGAAGGCGTAGCCCCAATCGATCGAGAGGCGCGGACACGCCACTTGGATCCACGCGTCGACTTCCTTGAACATGGCCAACTACGACACATGGCATGCTACTCGGAAGTTCGAGAAAGGACCTAGTACCTTCTCGGGAAAGATCTCGGAGAGAAGTAGCGTAAAGTGTCTTTTGCCGTGCGCGTCGAGGACGGAAGTGAGGTGGTCGAGGATGACCGTGCTGCCCTGGCGCCCCAGCGTCCCGAGGATTACACCAAACGTCTGCGCCGACTTGGCCGTCTCGACCGCGCTCCTACATTTCTTGTCATTTTCATGTGCAAAAGCGTCATATCGTACTTGCGGATCGCGACCATTTGGCCCAAGTCGTAGCTTTCGCAGCTGAGCACCTTGGGGTACGGGTCATACCGGTATGCCTTGACCGACGGGTTGGCAATCATCGCCGACTAGAAATCATTGAGATGGTTCGTTCAAATGTTGTAGTGTACCTCGAGGTGGAAGCGACCGTCGGCCACAAACACGAGCGCGTCGCGGTCCGGGAAGAGCGGCGACGTGCATCCAAGGACCTCGCCAGGCGACAACGGCTTGGCTTGCGGCACGACAATGTCGGAAAAGTAACTCTTCAACTCAGTGAGCGCCAAGTGCATCGCGGTCGCAAACTGGATCGTGCCCATGAGCGCGAGCTTGGTCGACGGCGCGAACGTGAGCTTCATGCACTCGATGAGCTACGCCAATAAGAATGTAAGCTACAAGTGCGCGCACGTGAGATGCGCTGACGTACGTGCGTCACGTCGATCGAAATATCGACAAAGACGTAGAGCATCTTGATCGTTGTCACGTCAATGGGCACGAGACAGCTGTGTCCGTAGTGCACCATGAAGTCAGCGCCAAGCGCCTTGGCCGTGAGGTCGTCGACGCAGCACGCGCCGTACGTGACGTCGCCCATGATGATGCACGTCGCGCCGGCAAAGCGCTCGATGATGTCCGAGATGACGCACGCGTAGAGGAGGAGGCCTTCCGGGAACTGCAGCGCGACGCGCTTGCTGTTGGCTTGCTTGAGCTTCCAGATCGTCTTGCGGATCTCAAAGTTGTAGTTCCACGGAAGCTAATTTGGCACGAGCATGAGCGCTATTCAATTCAAATGCAATGCACACCTGCTCGATGGCCTTGCCAAGCTCTGGGTCGTTCTGGATCTCGTCCGGGATCTGGTTGGCCATCTTGCGGCGCAGGGCGGCCGCGCTGGGCTTCTTCTTGACAAGCCTACGCATGCGTTGGCCGCCTTGTGGCATGGAGGCGGTGCGCCTACGTCGTAGCCTCCGAGTTGCAGCAAGCGCCGGAGGTATTCGCGCAGGCTCCTTCGGTGGCGCAGGTCTCGGCCTTGACCACCTTGCGGCCGACAAAGCGGCGCGGGACCACGGGGGCGTCGGCTTCCATCGCTCGCTGCTCTGGAATTGATTGGACGTCTTGCGCCATCCGGACGTCCGGATAATATCGGTTCATTGATCACGGGACCGCGATTTTCAACATGTGTTTAAAACGAAACATTGAAATGCACCGCTTGCAGACCAAGGGCATCGAGCCCACGTGCGAGCGCAGCACGCAGCCAAAGCCGAGGCAGTAAAGTCATCATTTAATACGTGCGGGAATTCTGCACAGTAGGTGCCACTGGCGAGAGCCTAAACGCTGGTTCAACAGTAGTCCTGTGTGCAGTGTATTCTATCGTACATGTTGAAAACACCCAACGCTGTTTGCAACAGCAAGTGAATCCGCCAATCACAGGCGACTTTCGATGCATGTCGCAGCGCTGGATGCGTTTGCACCAATCACGACGCAGGCTGTCCCGCTGGGATTTTACCACAGCAGCTCGACATCCTCGACGTCCGCGCCAGCATGCACAACGCGTCGCAGCGCGATATCTGGCACGTGGACTACGGCCGGAAGCGGCTCGAGCAGGCTGCGCAGGGCTGGTGGAGCATCATGGTCGTCTTTGGCGTCAACAGCGTCGGCTTCTGCGTCGCGTGGTGCCTCTTCCTCGCGTCGCGCAGCAGTCGCAGCAGCCTCTACTGGATGGGCACCACCGACACGACGGCGACGACGTACCGCGCGCACTTTGGCGCCCACGCGACGCCATTCGAGCGCTTCAAAGCCTTTTACCACAAGTTTCGCGACATCCAGTCGCTGCACATCGAGGTCGGCGACGAAGCCGCCTTCTACCTCACCTTCCAGGTGTACGCCCTGCGGCTCGTGCTTGCGATGAGCGGCTTTGCGTTCTTCGTGCTCGTGCCCGTTTACGTCTTTGCCGCGTCGACGCCGTGGTCGGCATTTAGCACGCTCACGATCCGGTCGCTGCCCGACAAGTCGCCGCTGCTTTGGGTGCCGGTCATCACCACGTACATCTTTTCACTCTTCTACGGCATCTTCCTCCACAAGCTCGGGCGCCTTTGCAACAACCGCGACCCGGCCAAGACGAACCTCCTCTGCATGATCCCCTCGAGTCTCAGCGCCCGCTCGATCCTCGTCTCGTCCGGCGTGCCCAAGCGGATGGCCCAAGACCGCATCTTGTACCTCCTCGACCAGGTATGATTGCATGTATGACACCATATCCATTGCATCACAATGCAGATCTTTCCGGGCTACATGAGCCACGTGACGGTCGTCTACGACTTGGGACCGTACCGCCGACTGCACACGCAGCGTATCGCGGCCGAAGATCGCATCGAACGACTGCAGCTGCTACTGCGCATGCAACTGACCAACTCGGTCCCGTGGATGCTGCGGCTACTGCCAGGAAGCTTGCGGTTCCCCGAGCCAACGTGCTTGCAGGCGCCGCTCGAGGACCAAGTCGCGTCGCTCCAGGCCAGTATTGCCGAGAGCAAGCGGTTGGAAGCGCGCACGCTCGCCTCGATCATCGCCAAGAACGCGGGCACAGGTCGCATCTTCCTCATCTTCAACGACCCGAAATGGAAGGCGCGGTTCGTCAAGAAGACCAAGTACAAGTCCATCACGCATATCCTTGCCCGCGCCCCGAAAAAGTATCACAACACCCGTACGTAACGACGTCGAGGTTTGTTCGCTGATGAGCTGTGTGATGTTAGTCAAGCGCAAGATCGACGAGCTCCAATTGACGCAGTGGACGCTCGACGCGGCGCCCGAGCCCGATGACATTGATTGGGAGTGCGTCTCGTATCAATCGACCAAGCGCACGCTGCTCACGGCGACGATTTACACGTTTCTCACGGTCTTTATCATTCTCTTCACGTCGCCTTTGGCAGTCACTTCGGCCATTTCGTCGGGCGCCTACTCAAGTACGTCCCTTCTAGCAACACGAAGGCGCGATCATCTCTGTGTCTAGCGACGGCCAAGTGGGTCAATGATATCGTGTTTGAAGTCCAAGACTGCGTCGCCGGCCTCTCGCCCGTCGTGGCCAAAATGACCTTCTCGTACATTCCCACCATGATGTACGTACCTCTCTGTCCCCTACTTTTATGACGCGATGATCTTATGGACTTGCAGTCTTGTCATGCTCAATGCCGTGCTCCTCAACGTCGTGTACCACGCGGGGCGCATGCAACCCATGTCGACCGACTCGGCCAAGGAAAAGAGCATTTTGCACTACAGTGCCGTGTGTACGTTCACTGGTTTGACTCTGTGTTTTCCTGGATTTCATATCGTCTGTATCAGATTTGATTTTCAATACGCTGTTTGTGCCAAGCTTTACGTTTGTCTCGATCAACGCGCTCTTCCAGTACTTTCTCGACAAGGGCCAAGTCCTCGACCTCTTCGAAATGCTCTTCCTCAACAACTCGGGTGTCTTCTTTGTCAATTACGGTACGCGCCCCAGTGTCCATTTTACATTTTACATTTTCATTTTTCATTTTTTCATTTTTTCATTGTTTCATTTGTCATATGTCTTTTCTAGTCATTCAGCGGGCGTTTGTGGGCACGGCCGTCGTCATGCTGCGCACTTCCGAGGCCGCCGAGTTTGCGTGGCGCTGGTCCCGCGCCGTGACACCAAAAGAGCGCGCGTACGCGGTCGACGCGTGGAAGTTCTATACGGGCACGCAGTCGGCTCTGCAAATCAGGTACTACCTTGCGTGACGACAGTGCACTTGTGCAACTATCGCATGTGGTAGTGTGCTCGTCGTCATTGTCGCCTTCAGCACGGTCGTGCCCGTGATCTTGCCGTTTGGCGCGTTCTACTTTTTCATGCAGCACCTCGTCGACAAGTAGTCAAGAACGATTTCGATGCTGCTTGATGCTCAATATTGTCGTCGGGTAGGTATTCTCTTTTGTACGTCCGACCGCGCATCAAGGGCAATGGTGCGATCGCCAAGACGAGCACCCACGCAAGCATGTTCCCGCTCATGATCTACCAGTGTGCGATGGCCGGCTTCTTCCTCGTCCGCGGCACACTCTACCAAAGCACGTCCATCGTCGTGCTCCTCATGCTCACGTTCATTCTGATCCTATGGCACTACATTGGCGACAAGGAGCAGCTTCAGCGTGCCGTAGGCAAGGCGTATGCTCCCGACCAGACGATGCTGCTCTCGCCGACGTCTGGGTCGGTTGAGATGTACCAAGACCCGGCGCTTCGTTCATCCATTGCACCATCGACGCCCGCGACCCTCTACGGCACCATGGTGCTAGAGTAGCTTACTGCACCGTTAAAAACCAAAATTGTACAAAATGCGAAAACGCAGAAAAATGTAGAAAAAGTAGAAATGGTACTAACACTACGGGCCGGGTACGACGGACTTGAACTGCAGCGCGCCGTCTTCGAGCCACACGATCGTGGGCTTGTCATCGACCTAGGTGAACAAGAGGTATACGATTGTCTGGTTGGAAGCGAGGGTTGTATTACCACGTGACCAATCTCGCGCGCTTCAAGGGCGTCGCAAGTCGTAAATGTATCGGCGATCGAGATGAGCTCGGCGTCAAATTTCTGCACGTACACCTAGCACAACGCAGGATGGGATAGTGGGTAGGACGATGTAGTGTACCTTAGCGTCCGTGTTGCCGCCAATGCCTGCGAGCGCGCGGCCCTTGAGCGTGCCATAAATGTGAATGTCGCCGTCTGCAAGGACCTCGGCGCCAGAGTTGACCGAGCCAAGAACGACGAGCCCTTGGTCCTTGGCGTAGACTTGCTGACCAGTGCGAACCGAGCCTTCGACAACCATCATACCACGTTGTGCAGGTGCGGCGGCCGGGGCTTCGGCAGCGGCCGACGAGGTGTCGAGGCGCTCGCTGATGATGGCCTGCGCCGCTTCTTCGTGACCCATCGCCTCTTCCATGAGCTGGTGCATCGCAACGCGGTTCATGGCATCGCTCGCCTCGTAGTCGCCGTCGTCTTCGAGCCGCGTGCTAATGATGCTTGGCACCTGCAGCGACTTCCATGCCATGGCCTTGATGTCTTCGCTGGCGTTCGTGATCCCGATCGGATGGAGGTTCTCGCTGCGGAGGGCGTAAATGAGCGAGCGCAGTTCCGAAGACCGGATCGGCGAGTTGTGCGGTGACCCGTTGGAGCTCACGTTGGCCAAGTCGAGAATCACGGGCCCCCGCAGGTTCCAGTTCACGCGCGACTGCTCCACGAGCCGGCGCATGTCGTACTCGCCGTTGACGCGGACGGGCGCGTGAAGGCGCAGTGTCGGGATGAGGTACGCACCGCCGAGGACGTGGATACCCGTGGCCGTCATCGAGGCGCCGGCCTTGGCCACCGCCTTCTGCGCCTGCAGCCGAGCCTGCGCAAGCACCATGCCTTGTGCCTGAAACAAATTGCCAAGTGTTATTAACATTGCGCAACCTGTAAAGATCCGTGTCAAGAAACAGGTCAAGTGCGCCAAAACTAACTCATGCAAGCACGCCACGCGCAGACCACGCTCGGCATCGGCATAATTGTACAAGCTTGAGAGGACGCTGCGTCAGAGCCGGTGGACGTCGTGTGGTGACTCTCAGGGCCTTGGTCGCCGCCAGGATCCGTGGCACGATCGACGATCGAGCTTCGCGCGTCGACACCGCCTCGTCAATACTGCTGGAACGCAATCGCCGGCGCGTGTGTCTACTTGCAGCAGTTTCCACCGTGTCCCTTAAGCCGCATGGGCCAAGCGATGCTGGCAAGTGGTGTTCAGCCCGTCACCGTGCTCACGATAAGGACGCCAGCATCACGATGCGACGAGCTGGTTGGAACGTTGTATTGGCTGCTGGGTGGTTGATCGTTGGACCAACCTTGGTCCTCGGCGATGACCAAGGTTAGACTAATAATCGCGAGCCACCTCGGAATGACGGGAAGTTCCTTCCGTTAGCGTTCACTCTCGATCACTTTCACGCCTTCTATTCCTCGATACATTCCGAGAGCACAGCACAGCAGAGCATGCTCTAACGGGCCGTGCACATGCCGGATGCAGCAGTGTCAGGTTTGCTCAGGATCCGCCTTCGGAGTGGGCGTTCTCGAACTTCAAGTTCGCAGCGCGCCAAGCATTTTCGTCAGGCAGCCCGTTCATTGGTCCACCATCCGCCAATCGTAGTGCGTGATGGCGCCGATCCTCGCCGTTTTGGTTTTCCACATGTGGGAAATACGCTACCATCCGGATAAATGGAGTATAAATTGTGCGTGCGGTGGGGAGACGCCGGTGCACCAGCTTGTGTTGGAGCATCTCTCAAAAACCACGTTTCTCACGTGTGAAAAAGATGGCGGCGTGCCGAATTCCGAGGTTCGTTCAACTTGGTCTTTGTATGCATCGCGAACAATCTGCCCCACGATATCCGGATGATACGAGGGATCCTCCTTGTTTTATGCCCAATTTCAAAAGCACCTTGATGTTTGTATGCGAGCGCATAAAAATACAATCGGTCCCTCCAAGATAGAAGCCGCTCATTTTGCCTTTTGCAACCAAGATGAGCTTCACCCTTCCGCCCCTCAAGTACGCCTACGAGGCCCTCGAGCCCTACGTGGACACGGAGACGATGAAGATCCACCACACCAAGCACCACCAGGCCTACATCAACAACATCAACAACTACATTGCTGGGGTACGACTGCTTACTAGCCGAGGCCAAGGCCGCTCATGCCATCATCCTAGGAGCCCTCGCTCGCCGGCAAGTCGATTGTCGAGATCGTCAAGACGGCCACGGTCCCGGCCGTGCGCAACAACGGCGGTGGCCACTACAACCACACGTACGATGGCGCCATGAGATAGCGACAAGGCTAACAATGGCATATGTAGGCTCTTCTGGACGTTCATGGCGCCGCCGGGCACGAGCCAGGCTGGCCCCACGGGCGAGCTCAAGGCCAAGATCGAACAGGCGTTCGGCTCGGTCGATGCCATGAAGGAGAAGTTCAACGCCGCCGCGTTGACGCGCTTCGGCTCGGGCTGGGCGTGGTTGGGTGTCAAGGCCGACGGCACGCTCGCCGTCTCGTCGAGCGCCAACCAGGACAACCCGTTGATGCCCAACTCGGAGGTCCCGATGATCCCGATCCTCGGCCTGGACGTCTGGGAACACGCCTACTACTTGCAGTACCAGAACCGCCGCCCGGAGTACATCTCGGCCTTCTGGAACGTTGTCAACTGGGACAAGGTTGGTGAGTACTACACCAACCACGCCTCCAAGGGCGAGGCCGTCCCGATCTGAAGCCACGGCCTTGCGTCGTTGCTCTAAGTGTGGCAGCTAATATCAACTGCAACATGATGTATTTCCAATGCGCTGTTTCTTGCCAGCCTCTTGCTCAGGCTGGGTTGGCTGCGAGCCAATATACCTTCCCATGCACGTGGCGATGGTGGCAGTCGTTGATGTACAGGATGCTGCCATGCTCAGGCTATGACGATGTACCCATTGACGCCCATGGGTCCTTCCTTGCGCCAAGTTGTGACGCTGGCTGATGATGGTACCGTAGTCTGCCTCTGGCATCGTGATCACTCCAACGTTGGAGCATTCGCGATTGATCGCTTGGATTTCGACATGTGGACCAATCATCGAAGGCGCTTGTTGTCTTTTCAACCAATGGCAGCATGATAGCCATCACACCCAGCGCCGCAAATCCGGATTTGCAGAGACGAGCATGTACGGCCGCTCGCTCCGCGCGATGGCCGCGACCGCGCGCCAGCCGCATGGCCTCTTCCGCTGCATGAGCGCGCAGGCCGACGACTTTAAGCGCGTCTGCATCGTAGGCTCCGGCCCCGCCGGCTTCTACACGGCCAAGTACCTCTTGAAGGAGCATGCCGGTGTCCACATCGACATGCTCGAAGCACTCCCGACGCCTTATGGTGCTTTCTTCTTCGTCTTCGTTGCCACTCGGCGGGCATCTCATGGCACACTGCGTAGGCCTCGTGCGCTCGGGCGTCGCGCCGGACCATCCCGAAGTGAAGAACGTCATGCACGACTTCAACGAAGTGGCCTCTGACCCTCGCTTCACGTTCCTCGGCAACGTGCGCGTGGGCACAGACGTCTCGGTCGAAGCGCTCAAGCCGTACTACAACGCGGTCGTGCTCGCGTCCGGCGCGTCCGACGACCGGAAGCTCAACATCCCCGGCGAAGACCTCCGCGGCGTCATGGCGGCGCGGTCGTTTGTCAACTGGTACAACGGCCACCCGTCGTTCCGCGACCTGGACGTGCCTCTGGACACCGACACGGCTGTCGTCATCGGCCAAGGCAACGTCGCCGTCGACTGCGCGCGCATCCTTTCCAAGTCGCCGCACGAGCTCGCGTCGACCGACATTTCCCAGCATGCGCTGAACGCGCTCGCGGCCCGTGGCATCAAGAAGGTGCTGCTGCTCGGTCGTCGCGGCGTCGCCCAAGCGGCGTTTACGATGAAGGAGCTCCGCGAGATCACGCGCCTTGAAGACGCCGCGTGCGTCGTCGATCCCATCGAACTCAACGCAGGCCTCAACCCTTCGTCGCTCCAGGAAATCGAAGAGACGCGCGCGCAGAAGCGCATCTACCAGCTCCTAAGTATGTGCTTTCTTTCGTCTAATGCATGCTCTATATTGATGCGGCTGCTAGGTACCGTGGCCAAGGAGCACACGGCGCATGCGGCGCGCGATCGCCAGATCCAAGTCCGGTTCCTCCTCTCGCCCGTCGAATTCATCCCCGATGCCAGCGACCCGACACGGTACAGAGGCTTCGACTGAGGGACACAGGCCAGGACAATGTATATAGCGTCGGCGCCATCAAGGTCGAAGTCAACGCGCTGGACGGCGACGCGTACAAGCAGCGCGCGACCGGGACGGGCGAGTTTGAAGTCATTCCGTGCGGCCTCGTCCTGCGCAGCATCGGGTACAAGTCGCTTCCGCTCGAGAACGTGCCGTTTGACACCAAGCGCAACGTGCTCTCGAACGTCTCGGGGCGCATCGTCGACGTCGCAACGCAGTCGCCCGTGCCCGGGCTCTACTGCGCCGGGTGGGTCAAGCGCGGTCCGTCTGGCATCATTGGCACCAACATCAACGACGCCCGGGACACAGTCGCAAGCCTCATGGCCGATGCCCCGACGCTACCGGGTCCGTCCAAGTCAGCGGATGAGCTGCATGCGACGCTCGCCGCCGCCACCCGCGTCGTCTCGTGGGCCGACTACACGCGCATTGAAGCCGCTGAAGAGGCCGCAGGCGCTGCGGTCGGCAAGCCCCGGGAAAAGTTCACGTCGGTCGCTGACATGCTGGCCGTGCTCGCGTAGACAGTCCGATCGATCGAGGGCAACAGAGACTTCATTCATCATCTCTTGTTTAGCTGGCGTGCGCAAAGCGCTTGGGCCATCGCAAGGACGGCGTTCGTTTTGTGGTCGTAGTTTGTTTGGCCTTGGCTTCCCGAGCGAGCTGCAGCTGGGTGCCAAGCGCAGTCCGCAGCTCGGCGACGGCCGCGCCTTCTTGGTTGCTCTCGTTGGCAATGATGGTCTGGATCGTCTCGTCGCTGAGGTAGAGGAACCGCTCGTAGGCGTCGCCATCGACCTCGAACGCATGCGCGAGGTGCGAGTAGAGCGGCACGTAAAGCGCTGCGAGCTGCCGGCCGTGCAGCCACATTTCAAGGTCCGCGGGCGTCCATGCGGCAATCCCGCTGTTGCTTCCGACCGAGTCGCGTCGCTTGAGGTGCTGCGCGACCTATAATAGTAGCGAGATGCGATTATATGGGATGGATCCATTGATCGATCGTGCGTACATGGTCCTGGACGCGCGCCATGACATCGACGACTTGGACGATCTCGCGGAGCATCTTGACGACATAGTCGCGCAGCTGCGCCGTGGCAAAGCCAATGTGCACCACGTCGTCGTGCCACGTCGTGAGCGAGAGACACGGGTACGGCGTGAGGGGCGGCGCTTTCGCCGACGTACTTGAGACGCGGCCGCTCTGGACGAAGCGAACGTGCGCCAGCGGAAGGCGCGGGACGCGGGCATGGAACTCGTGGACGTTGGAGAAGCAGAGCTGGAGCGTCATGGGGTGGAGCCACAGCATCGTATCGCGGAGCTCGCGCTTGGTCGCACTGCCTTTGCCATGATGCAAGGCATGTGGGAGGTCGAGGCAAGGCACGTGAAGGCCCTGCAGGACATCATGAGGATAAGGATGCGACGATGATAATAGGAAGGTGGGATTCGATGACCTCGAGGAGGACGGACCAGCATTGGCACGCACTGCGGTGCTCGTCCATGAGCTCGTCGTACGACGCCTTCTCGTTGAGGCTCTGCGCAAGGAGCTTGCACGCATCTTCACGCGCTGCGAGTCGTGCCATGCTCCTACTTGCACTTGGTTGTCGAAACAGCATTGAGGTCGACGGCTACGATGGCGGCGCTATGAATAGCTCGGCGTAATAGTGTACGGAGATCCGCCATCTTGCCACCGCTTACCCGCCAACGCGACGGCCAACGCTCTCGACATGGAGACCACATCCAGTCATCCGACGACGTCGCACTCCATCCTGGTCGCCCGATGAGCATCGTGATCATGAGCCCCGACCGGTACCCGGTATGCATGTCCTGCTATAGCAGTTTGGTACCGCTACCCCAGGCCAAGTATGGGCTCTCCCGTTGCAGTGGACTAGGAAGGAGGATGCTACCGTTGTGTCTCTGATGTACCTAAAGTCAAATAGGGCTCCGCCTGGTTCCACCTGCGTACAGAGGTCGTCGTGACAGCAGTCTCGGTTACGGCCCATCGCAGACCAGCCGACGCTTTCAGATAGCGAAGACGAACTCAGATGCAGTGGCAGGCGGCTGCGCAAGGTCATCAGCTACGCCTTAGCCTTGTAGTAGGTCGCGTTGATTTCTCAAAAAGAAAAGCAATTTTGTTTTGAGTCGTGTTGTATTGACATTTCCAAGACTTAGAAGACTAGCGAGGTAGGCCCAACATTTAGTTGTCCTTCTCGAGCTTCTTGATGCCACGAAGGCGACCAGTGCGGCGGGCGGCGATGAGACCGACCTTCTTACCGGCGGGCGCGTCACGGCGGACCGTGGACGGGTGACCAATGTGCTGGTGGTTACCACCACCGTGCGGGTGCTCGACGGGGTTCATGGCAACACCACGCACCTTGGGCCACTCGTTACGCTTGACCTTGTACTTGTGGTACGCGCGGCCAGCCTTGAGGAGGGGCTTGTCCGTGCGGCCACCGCCGGCGACGACACCGACCATAGCACGGCAGCTACACAGCAACATGACCATCAATGCCTGCCATAGAGATAGAGAGATCGAGCGCGCCCCACGGGATACTTACGCACCGCATCAAGCGGGGAAAGTAGTATGGGAACTACTACACAGCACCACGCAGCAAGCTGCGTGGGCGTGTGCCACGGGCTTGCGCCCGGGCGATCGAATGGCCATGCAACTTACGCCGAGGGGATGGTCTTCTTGGAGCCCGACGGGAGACGGATCTTGGTCTTGCCCTTGTCCTCGTCGTGCGAGACGATGACGGCGTAGTCACCCGAGCAGCGAGCGTACTTGCCCTTGTCGCCGATGCGCGACTCGACGTTGCACACGATGGTACCTTCCGGGAGCTGCGAGAGCGGGAGGATGTTGCCGACGGCCATGTTGGCCTTCTTGCCGGCGTAGATGAACATGCCCGTGTACATGCCCTCGGCCGCGATCATGAGCTCGTGCTGGATGCGGTAGCGGTACGGGTCACGGAACGAGACGCGGGCGAGCGGCGCGCCACGACCGGGGTCGTGGATGATCTCCTTGATCACGCCCTTGATGTAGCCCTCACGCTCGACGTAGTCATTCACGCGGAAAGCGGCGGCGCCCTTGCGCGTCTTGGTGTGCGATCGGAAGATCGAACCAGCACCCTTACGTTGGCCACGAATAACACGACCCATGGTAAAATGTCAAATGCCAAACTCAATTGCCCACAGCCAAAATGACTGGTTTTCAAATCGCATCGGGTTATACAGGTTTTATGCGTTCAGAGAGGATTTCGTCGTTCCACCAACCACAGGCAGGTACGGATACGACCGATTTATACGGATAAACAGGCCGTGGCGCGCCATGGACACGCCGGCAGCGTTCCCTGGATGCTAGCCGCTGGATGCAATGGAGTCGTTAACGGGCATGGCGCCTCGGTTTGAGTAGAAGAAGAGCGGGCGACTCGATGCAGTCGTTGCGGGTGCAGAGATGGGGACCAAGATCGTCAGGTGCGAGCGCGCTGAACGTTGCTGTACCATCGACCTAAGCATGATGCAATGCAAGAGGAAGCGCTGGGAGTGAAAGAAGCAAGGGACCAGAAGATCTTCAAGACCCTTGAAGGAAGTGAGAGAAGTCATGGTGACTGGATAAGGGGAGAGGGAAATTGTGCCGAGGCTAAAACGTGCTTGAACGACGTCGCCACGAGCACTTGCAAGGCAATGAGCATTGCAACTGCTTCAAATCTGGAGCAATGGGCAAGCATCACGGCGTAGAGTTCTTGATCGCTTCGAGGTAATGCCGAATAGTGATGATACCGATCGCTATGCTGCGTCCGCTGTATTCAAGACGGGTGTAGAGCGGCGAGTTGGCACCTCCAATACCGCGATCCCGGGTCTCTTGACGGACGACTGCAGTTCGTACTTGCTTTGTGGCTCTGGTTCAGGGGTAGTACATAATAGCTATTATGTACCCCTGCTCTGGTTATGCCACCAGTGTCATGATACTCCATGTTTCCTGGCGCGACAGCTTTCGAGGTGGTCGTTCCCACCCTCAGTGACCAGACTCCATTGGATCAGTGACCAAACTCTACTTTATGACCATGCCCTGCACTCGCAAGGCTGTATCCGACAGAATAAAGGTGTCTGATCCTCGTAATTCCCTACCTCAATGTGTTATCGTGCTGAAGACCAGAAGACCAGGCCATAGACCGACGATGTCGCGAGACCGACGATGTCGCGAGACCAAGAGGGTACCATGGGGTACCATACGCCTACATGTACACTAAGTTGTCGAGCTAAGCTACGATTTCAGCATTTGCCGAGTCGACTCGGAGACGAAGCTATCAGGATACCCCTCGACGCTCATTGGCGCTGCGGCTTCGTACAGCTACACGACAGGTAGTGCCTTGTTGTACTCTAGTAGTTGATTATTGCGGTTATGTTTCGGTTGCGCTAGTGTACAAGGGGCGATGGGCGTCCGTCGGGTGAAAGATATCGATCGTAAATAGCGGGTTCGTCTGTGATTGCTGCGTCATCCATCGGTGCTCGAGCATCTCGGTCGCAGAAAGGCGCTGCGCTGGGTTCTTGGCCAACAGCTTGGCAATAAGATCTTTGGCGTCGACCGACAAATCCGTGCAGCGCGGGTTATCAAAGCTCACGTCACTCTTCTTGATGCGCATCTCCACGAGCTCTTCTGGCAGCGCGCCGTCCATATCGAATGGATGCATGCCTGTGAGAAGGATGTACAAAATGCACCCGATGGCCCACATGTCGGCGGCCTGCGAGCACACGACGCCGCCCTTCTTCGCTTCGAGAAGCTCGGGCGGCAAGTACGCCGACGTGCCAACGTCGTCCGTGCGGCTAAAAACGCTTGGCGGGCCCGCGCTGCCAAAGTCGGCGAGCTTGGCTTCGTTGTCGGCGCGCTTTTCCTTGAAGCGCAAGAGCACGTTCTCAGGCTTGAGGTCCTTGTGCACGAGCCCGTTGGCATGAAGGAACAAATCGCTTGCGCAATGTCGTGGATCATGCGGCGCGCGTCCGGCTCGGAGAAGGCGCCGTAGGTGACAATGTGCTCAAAGAGCTCACCGCCCGCGACGAGCTCGGTCACGACGCACACGCGGTCATCTGCATCCGTGTACACGTCCTTGAGGTCGATGATGTTCTTGTGGCCGCCGAGCGACTTGATCTTTCGCAGCGCGTGGATTTCACGGTGCAGCGACGCGCGGTGGGCGTGGAGCGACTTGATCGCTGCCTTCTCGCCCGTCGTTCGCGAGACGCCAAGGCGCACGACGCCAAATGCACCGGTGCCGAGCGCGTCGTCGCAGATCGTCCACTGGTCCGTGTCGCAGGTCTGGCTGATGCTCGTCTTCTTCTGCTGCGCGGGATTCCGACTGTGCGCCGAGGTAGGAGACACGACCGTGCCCATGCCGAGTGCTGTCAGGCCCGCGACGGCCACCTGCAGCGGCGACGACGGTGTCCAGAACGACCGAACGAGACCCGTGTGGCGAGACGACGACGACGGCGTGATGCACAACGCCGTCGTTTGCTTGCGCAGTGCATGCCACGACCGTGATGTCCGAGAAAGAGGAACGGTCATTGTCGCGTGCCGAAGAGATGTAAATAAGAAAGTGGTCGACCGTCGGCGCTGGCGAGGACATGCGACGTTGGGGCGTGTGTGTCAAACCGACTTTTACCCGATTCGAATGCACCAATGGCCTGTCTTGTATCGGATTGCACGCGATGGGATTGGATCATTTGACTTTGCAGATGGCCAATCGGCAGAATGCGGGCTCTCCAGGTGGCGTTGGCGCCAGAATCTTGCCAAAACGGCGCAAGTGCAAACTCCAACCCAGCTGGCCAAAGGTGGTTTGTCCTGAATTCTCGGCTCGGTTTTTGGACGATTCCTTGTCGACGAACTCGTCACGACCCAGTATTGCCTCGCTTCCACGGCTGCGTTCTCGGAGGCGGCGGGTACTAGTACATGTAGGTGTCAGTTGCATCCCATAGAAGGCGCAGCGAAGACGCTGAACGTAGTGTCTCGCGACCGTGGCGACCCGAGCGTGCTTCAAAAGCATGTGCAACGCTTGAACTCGCCCGCCCTTCCGGCAAAAGTTTCGGCGTTTCGGCGTCCGGAAACGTTGTCGGATTTGAAGCCGCACGTCGCAGGATGCGAACGGCGTTGTCGCACGGCAGTGGATGATGCTTCACGAGGAGCTCCTCCAAAGCTCACGGACGAGGCGGCCGTGGGCAAGTCGCTGCAGAGCAGAGATCTGATCCAGATTCCCAGATTCAGGCGCAAACAACGAGTAAAAAAGTGACGCCCGTACCACGTGGCAATCCAGTTCCAGATGCAGGTCGTGGATCGCGAATCTCTCACAAAATATTGTTGGAGACTCGCATATCAACCGCTTCCGTTCACCAGCCTCAACGAGCGCCCTGCTGTGTACTCGTATGTACATTGAAGCTTCCGTGCACCGCTCTGATGCGTGCCCCTCTTCTAAGCACATCTCAAAACACCACGCGTTTCATCAAAGCTTCTCGTGTCCTCTGCGATCCTTCAGGCCGCACGGTTGACGGTTGCCACGTAGTACTACACGTGTACGTAGCTGAAGGAGCCAGACCCTTCCTCGCTCACATCGGACGTCCCATGGATGCCCGATGAGTGCCATTGACACCTTGCACACAATGCGTCCTCGCCTTGCAGCGTGCCACGTCATTTCGTGCTCGCCTCCAGATCTCGTTATCTTATTGGCATCAGTGGAATTCAAGTATGCAAGCTGCAACAAGTGGGAATATACATTGACTAGCGTACTAAAGCCCAAAAGGTGGGTGTTTCATGGAGCCTCGACGAACGTGGCTTCGATCGAGAGGCTCTTGCGCACGCTGCGCAGCTGAATCCACGTGCTCGTGAGCTGGAGGAGCTGGAGAAACGCAGCAAGCACAAACGTTGCGGACGCGTTGAGTGAGACGGTCACGACGACGACAATGGCCGCCGCGAGGTAGAGACTCAAGAGGATGCGGTCGACGCGGAGGAGGTAGCAGAGAAAGATCTCGGCGCGCTTGCGACTCAAGTCGTCGTCCGCCGCCATGACGAGGTTCGGGCATACGAGGTGCCATGCCAAACCCTCGAGGAGTGCTGTCACAAAGAGAAATGCAACGGCGACGTACGCGTAGCTGCACAAGTCGCCTCTGCAGTCGGTGCTGGTGAGGACCCAGACGCCGGCAGCCACGAGCGCGGCGCCGGCGAAGCCGCTCACGATGCGCTTGAAGCGGGCGTGGTACGGCAGGTCCATGATCGAGAAGAATAGCGCCATGCAACCCATGCCACCGGCAAACTTGTCAGAGGGTCCGTCCTTGAAGGGTGTCATGGCCGCGCATGCGATCCACGCGCAGAGGCCGATGAGCACCTTCCGCACGATGGCTTCGCGCTTGTGCTGCGCGAGGCCGTCCGTGACCATGCTCGTTGTCGAACAAGAAATGCGTTAAATGGCGTTTAAACCGAATTCGAACGTCGCCCGCCGACCACCTTCACTGCCCGTTGGCAACGGCGCCAGCGTATTGGCCGACACCTACAACGAGTACGGTAAAGCTGCCGTCGAAGCGCTGATTTACACCTATTTCTTGCCGCGTAGTACGTACGGTGCTGCACTGGATCGTCGTCGTGATATGCGATGGGACCACGTCCCGCTGGTACTGTAGCTGCTAGGCCAGCGGGCGCTGTGCTTGGCTACGAGCTTGAGGCACGACGCATTTGCGTCGCTGGTTGTAGTGGTGGTACAGTAGTGCGTTTTACTCCGTGATACCAAGTCCTTTGTGTCTTGGACAGGTTTGGACCGATCTGCGTTTTATCTCGTTTAACGCCCACGAACGCGTTTTTAACACCAGCTGGCGCATTGGATCATGAAGGGCCACGCGGACAAGGCGGGTGACTGGCGCGAGCACTATGGCTTCCTTAATGCGACGGACAAGCTGTTCTTGGCTTATCCCTGTCCGACCAAGCCACGTAGCCCCAACGAGAGCGACAAGGCGGTCGACTGGTGCGCATCTTCGCTTGCGCTTGCCATCTCATCGATGCTAGGGCCATCACGATGCGACCACAGACCGTAGGCCGCGGTTGCTATTTGCAGTGGACTTGGATGAGCGTTAGGCGAGTGATTTCCTCAATAACGAAAATGCTGTCGAGCAACTCTCCCTTTTGAGCCAGCCCGTGTCGCCCAAGGAGCGCGGCCAAAACATCCTCATCCTCGTTGCGCCGCCAGAGTCGACGGTATCTGATGCATCGCGGTAGGGACCGCCTGGCGCCGGCAAGACATCGTATATGCAGCTGCTACTGGCGCATTTGTACCCGGTGCCGGCCGAGCGCAAGCGATATACGTTGTCTCTTGAAGCCGACCACATCGAGTCGACCTGGCGTCGCGAGGCTACATCCTATCTCAAGGGTGCATGGTAGTGAGCGCGACCTGCTCGTCAAGGTGCAGACATTTACACGCTACCACGAAAAGCACACGGTGTTGGTCGACAAGTATCTCTACATTGCGATCGAAAACTTTGATCGGTAGTCAAAATTGCACTATCGCATCGCGTAACCTGCGTCGTAGGCTCAACCCGCGTGTGCAGCAGCATACGCTCGGCCCGATCTGGGACACGATCAACACCAAATCGATCTACTTTATCTTGACCGTGACGCCCGATGCGAGCCGCGTCACCGAGCAGATCCGAGTACGACCCATGGCACGCTTCTGTCATCTTGGTGGCGTTGGCTAGTCGTCCAGCAAGTGCATTCCACTCGCGCCGCTCACGCCGCTGCACGTGCTCGAGAAAGTTCTGCGCATTTGCACCCGCGAACGCGTACGCAGATGCGATCGAGTAGCTCGAAAAATGTGGCCGCGTAGATTGGCTATGTGCGGTCGGCGATCGAGTCGTTGGTCGCGCGTAAAAAAGCCAAGTGCATCCCGAGCGTGCAGCTGCTCCAGACGTTGTTTCTGTCGCACCACTACCTCAGCGTTGAAAACGTGCGCAAATCGCTGGTAACGAAAGCGAGCACGGAGCCGGCCAACCGCGTCCTCTCGATTCCAGAGGTCACGTTTCCCCTTCGGCGCTGCACTGTCTGCACGCTCCTCCCACCCTGCAAGCACATCACGCTCGACAAGATGTACGCCAAGGTCTGCAACCTTTCATTTTGACGAAGATGAATACTGTACTATGGACGATCGACGATCTCTCTCTAGGTGTCGCACATGCGCGCGCTGTATCCGCAAGACAACCAGCGCGCCGTGTGCCCCGACTTTGCCCGCACCGGCGTTTGCCATGCCTTTCATCGCCGCGCCAAATGCCTCTACGACCACCCGCTGGAGCTACACGACATCGATACATCGCCTCTCGCGCCGCGCTGCAGAGTGCACACGCTGCCGCTGCCATGCGACCACTGCGCGACGCTCACGCGCAGTGCGGTCGAGGCGAAAGCCCTCCACGCGCAGCTCAAATCGGCCCAAGCAAGCCATGTGAAAGCAACCAAAGAGCTCGGGGTTGTCCAGCACCGCCTGTACCTCCACCTCAAGACGGAGGCGACGCTGTGGGGCAATGCCAAGCGGCAGTTTGACGCGACGACCGAGCATCTGCGCGGCCTCGTGGGCGCCGCGACGGCCCATGTCGCGCAGTGGAAGGATGTGATTCACGATACGACGCCCAAGGTGGCCGCGCTGGATGCGGCGATTGCGCGTGGGTTTTGTAAAGGTGTCGGCAAAGGCCAGGCGTACCCTGTGAGGCTGGCCGAGACGACAGTGTAGCTTGAATACACTACATACTCGTACTCTGAACGACAAGAACTTATGTAGCTTTTAGTAGTTGGCAAAAGCCGTTGGTGCCGTAAAACGCAGTGCAGGATTGAGCTCGCACTGCTGCGCAAACGCCTCCTGCTCCGAACGAAGCGCGAGTGCGAGGCGGTTGTAGTTGTCGCCAACGTGGTACCCGTACGGATTGAATTTGGCCTTGTCCAAGTTGCTCTGCATCTCCTCGATGCTAAAGTAGTCGACGACCTTCTCGAGGATGTACGGGTTGTCAAACTCCTTCTTGCTCCGAAGACTCGCCGTGAAGCTCAGGCCACGCTGTGTGTGCGCAATGTACTGGTCGACCTTGGCTTGCGTCGCGGGCCGGCATGTGCCAGCTGGCAGCGGCGGCAGCTCGGGCAAACCATCGACAGGCCGTTCGTTGGCCGGCGCCCGCGCTTCCGCCAGCGTCAGCTCGTCGATCAGCGTCGGGGCGGGTGAGGCGTGACGTGGCGCAACAGGCGAGCTCGCCGCGCCCACGTCGCTGTCGTCCGAGTCGGAGCCGTAGTCGGCGAGGCCCAGTGGGTTCCACAGCGCCATTCCACAGTGGCCATTGGCCTCGTGTGATTGGCTCTTTGGAATGGCGCGATTGGATTGGCTTAAAATCCGATCTGACAGATCAAAACAAAACCATAACCTTTCGCCAACGCACAGTGTTTGCGTCGACGGATCGCGTTTGCGACTTTGCAGTTTGCCCTTGACGTGGCAGCATAGTACGTAATCCACCGTTGTCAATAAGACCTTATCTTTATGGAGGACGACCTGCTTTCGGTGGGTAGAGCTTGTGCGTTGAGCGCACGTATACTGCATCGGACAATTCAAACGCAGCCTGAAACGTTCGGCTCGGCGACTGATGCTGCAGAACCCGCTCGAGCGCATCCGCCTCCAGCGTGCCAAGAAGGTGCTCGACATGCAGCAAGACCAGCTGCGGTCGCAAATGCGCATGGAAGGCGAGCACAAGCGATCGCACGACCCGTACCAGCACGTCATAGCGTCGCCGCGGTCGTCGTCGTCCTATGTGCGGCTCCCGCCCGCCACATACAAGGTACCGCTAGTGACATGGACTCGAGACAACGGGCATAGGGTGTCCCGATCGCGTCGTACCCCAAGACGCGCGAGTTCTGGGCCACTGTCGACTTTACAAAGCTCTCGACGCGCCAGCTCCGCGCGGCCGCGGACCTCCTTGGCGTCGACTTGGACGGAAAGAAGGTCGCGCTTGTCGCTCGCCTTCAAGATTGGGTCAACGCGGCCGCCATTGAAGCTCGGCGCAAGCAGCTCGAGAAGGAAGCCCGGAAGCGGGAGCGCCTCGAAGGTAAACACGTGACGCTTGCAGCGGCGCCAAGAACAAGTGACTCTGTAGCCTCGGGCGGCGTCTTTGGCTGTGGCAACAACTTTGCGGGCCAGCTCGGTCTCGGCCATCGCGATGCGATGGCAAGTCCGACAGAAATCACGGCGCTCAAAAGTCGAAAATCATCCAAGTGTTTACAGTACACAACTTTCTTTCTCCCTCTCCACAAGGACATTTGATGCGTGTAGGGCTTTGATGCGGACTTTGCCTACGCGCTCTCGGCTGACGGCGAAGTGTTTGGCTGGGGCGGCAACGGCGTCGCCCCGATTGGACACTTGCCGCGCGAGGTGTACGATGTCAACCAAGAGGGCGACCACGGCCCTCTCAACGATACCTTTCTGCTGCCTCGCGTCGTCCGGAGCCTCCGCGTCGAGGAGGTTGTGAGCATCTCTTGCTCGCGCGCGTCGGGCCACGTCGTCGCGCTCAACTCGTCCGGGCAGTGCTTTGGGTGGGGCAAAAACGATTTTGGCGAACTCGGCCTTGGCCACGTGCGGTCGCCTCCGGTGCGAAGACGCACTCATTCCTTATTGGTTGTTCTACGGTGTACGAGTAGGCGCCGGGGCCGCAGCTGCTCGAGAACTTGCGCAACATGGTGGTCACAAGTGTCGGTGTCGGCCACTGCCACACGGTTGTGAGCACAAACGGAGGCCACGTGTACGCCTTTGGCGCCGCATGGGGGTACCTTCTTCGATTATCAACTTGATACTAGCATCGTATCTATGTACTATATCCTAGAGGACAGCTGGGCGTCGGCGGCACGAAGCGGGAAGGGATCAAGGACCCGCACCTTCAGGTGTGTTTTCCGTCCCCAACGCTCGTATCGTTTCCGGTGCCTGTCAAAGTGTCGTCCGTGGCGTGCGGTGCTGTCCACACGGCCGTCGTCACGACGTCTGGCCATCTCTACACGTTTGGTTGTGGCGACGGCGGCCGTCTCGGTCTCCAGACGACTGGCGACGTCATTGCACCGACGCTCGTGACAGCACTCGAAGCGGACTTTGTCTGGCGCGTCACGTGTGGCAACTGGCACACGCTCTGCATTGCCGGTCCGCGCACCAAAGCCGCGTCGTCGACGACCTTGCGACACGGGTGGGTCTACGCCTTCGGGACCGGCCTGCACGGTCAACTGGGCCTCGGCAAACAAAAGCAAGCCTTGCTTCCAAGTAGGACCATTCATGGCGTTTACAGTCCTCTTGCTTGATCGTGTATAGCTCGCGTGCCAGAGCTGCAGCGTCGAAAGGTCAAGTGCATCGATGTCCACGTCTCGGCGTACCACTCGGTTGCGCTCGGGGCCGACGGCTCGGTCTTTACGTGGGGTCGAAATGCATCCGGGTGCCTCGGCCGCACGACGCCCGACGAGATCGCACCCGACCCAGATGTCGTCGCCGCTGTCAAGACATGGGGGTACGGCCCCGTGGCCTCCAGTACGCCGTCCGCATCTACCTCGTAAAGCGAATTGAAATGGTTGATGTAGTAGCTTGTGGCTGCCGCTTTACGCTCCTACTGGCGTCGCCGTGGCCAGGCATCAAGAAGGAAGCGTTCCACGATGTGCAGACGATGAATTTGCGCCGTAAAATGACTGACAGCGCGCCCGAAGCCCCTCGCTTGGACGACGACGCCGATGGATAAGCGTGCCAGCGTACAAATTGTTTGTCTTCTGCGAATGGGCTGCTTTGTCTCTTGTGAATAATGGGCTGAAGAGCAAACTAATAGCTGAGGATTCTCGTTATTAATGGAGCAGCAGCATACCCTTGGCACTAGGAGCGAGTGCTGTAGAGCGGCATTGGTATCGCGTGCGATGGGCGCGGCTCGCTGTCGTCGGCATCCAGCGCCGCCTCGTCGCGCGGCCGCGACCGAAACAAGCTTAGCGCTTCCAAGTTCATGGCCGAGACGCCCCGCAAGAAGACGCGCCGGACGTCTTCCTCCTACGGCATCACACATTGTATCACCCACTCGTCCCTTTGTTCAAAGTCGTGTACGAGGCGCGTCTTCTCGAGCGCGTATGCATCCATGTCGACCCGCGCCCGGTGCAGCTGGTCGCGCAGCTACGCGTCAATCGTTGCAGTTTAGCTTGTACGATGTTAGATCGTCGAGAGCAAACCTCTTGAAGCTCGGCTGCATGGGCATTCTGCAGCGCGAGAATTTCTTGTGTGTGCGCACTGCTTTGTGCATGCACCAATCGGCCCTGCAACTGCGCGCGGACATACGCGCGCCAGTGCTGGAAGGGACGGCGGGGCAGTCGCTACCCATCCACTTAAGCAGTGTCGATACAGTGGCGACCCACCGAAAGGTACAGCGACATGGCGCGACGCAGGTGCTGGCGCTTCTGGCGACGCAAGAGCATGTGTTGCTTCCATGCCCGGAGACACCGCACGGCCGAGCGAGCGCTCGACCAACGCCGATGCTACCTCAGTGTTATGGAGACTCCCATGCCCGCGTGCATGGTCCGTACTGTGTCGATCGCGCGTCGGTGCAATGCGTCGGCCAAGCGCAAGAGAAGGGTCTCTTGTCGCTCTGCCGTGGTCTGCAGGCGATGCTGCTCCAATGCCACGGCGTGCACCGACCGCTAACATCGCTGTCGCCGCCACGAAGAGCACGGCAGCAAACGTACTCTCTGCGCGTCAAGTTCTTGGAGATGCGCTGCGTTGAGCTGCAGGACCTCGGCAGCGTGCTGCTCCAAGAGACGTTGCTGCAGTCGAGAAAAGAGGCGCTAGGAGAAGGTCCATGAAAACCTGTCTTTCAACGCATATATTGCCGTACGGCAGACTCGGCACCCAGCGTCATTGACGTTGAGGTGAGAAGCCCACTGAACGCCTTGGCTTCGTCCGTGTCGCTCTCGAAGGCCCGCAGTGGCTGCACCTACGCTGTCTTAGAGCTTTTTCAATGACAATGGAGTTTTGTACCGGCGCGCCCACGAGACTGTCACTGCGGTCATTTCGCATCGACGCCGGCGTCGACGGCCACAAGGTAGCATCTTCCTTGCTGTACGGCGGCTCGTCCCAGAAGCGCGCCGCTTGCAGCCCCAGTGATTTCAGTGGCCTAAGCCTGTGATCAGCATCACGAGGCGATCGAAGACGACGTGCGAAGGAACGGCGACGACGTCGGTCGTGTCATCTTGGGCTTCGAGGAGGTCAATGGCCGCCAAGTGGCTCTCGAGCGACTGGAGTGGATCCATGGATGCCACCTCGAGGTCGTTTCAAGAATGGCGTGGCAAACAGAATCTCAACCACTGTTTTGATCTAAATACTATCTCGGTTACACCGCCAGCTTCGGTGCGCTCACGGCGCTGAGCGCAGAGCTCGTGCGGGACCCGTTGAGGATGGCTGCGATGGCGTCGGCCATGCGAATGCCGTCTGCCGGCTGGTCCAGTTCGTGAAACAGTGGATTTGACGCTTTGGCTTTTGCAGCGTGTCGGCGAGCTGGCGCTCGCTCGTCGTGCGCCGCGTCACCACACGCCGCACGCCCAATGCGTTAAAGTACTTGTTGAGGATCGTCGTCTTGGCCGGCGCGCGAGCCATCTATCGCGCTATATCAGTGGATGCGGAACAACTTGGAGGTACGTACGTCTAAAAAGTACGTGTCGATCGACTGCGTCTCGTCAATCGCGACGGCGCCGCGCGGAATGAATTTGAATTCGGCGCAGGACGCGAGCTTGGCGTGCGTGGCAGCCGAGATTTGAATGTGGCCTGGGAGGCTCTTGGACTCCATCGCGTTCGCAACGACCGTTTGGCTGCCCCAAATGAGATACCGCGGCTTCTTGATACCGACGACGCCGCCGACGACCTTGCCGCTGTGAATCCCAATGCGCATTTGCAAGTTGACGTTTTGGGACTTTCGAAAGTCGTCCATCTCGCGCAGCATCTCGATTGCAAACGCGGTGATGGCAATGGCATGCGACTTTTCACTCTTGTAGTTGGGTAATCCTAATGTGGCCAACATGAAAATACTGGTCAAAAGAGAGAGCAGAGTACCGCCGATGACGATAAACGCGTCACCGACCGTGTCCATCTTGTAGACTCCAAACGCATCGAGATGCTTGTCAAAGGCCGAGTAGACCTTGTTGAGGAAGAGACACGACTCGACGGGCTTGAGCGTCGCACTGAGCGCTGTAAAGCCCACCATGTCCGAGTACAGAAGCGTGACTTCGTCGAGTTCGTCGACGATCGTGCCTTGGAGTAAGAGCGCCTCGGCGTATTCCTGGCTCGGGAGCATGTTCGCGAGCAGTTCCTATAGTGTCATGAATATATATAGTCGTCGATAGACAATTCTGTCCATACTTCGCATTTGCGCTTCTCGGCGTTGAGCGTGTGCTTGAGTAGAAAATCCATCCGGAGCCCAATCTCGCGCTTGTAGCAAGCGACTTGGCCAATGCTGAACGAGAAGCACGTGATGACGAGGTAGCCGACAATGTTGGCGATGCCGGCGCCAATGACCGCGACCAGCACGAGGTAGACGACAATACTGTGCATACAAAAGGATCATTTTTGCACGATAATCGTCATGGAAGGACGTACTTGAAGACGTTGACAAGCATCGAGATCGTAAAGCGAAAGCGGAGGAGGAGGCTCACCGACACAATGTAGATGATGTTGGCGGTGAGGAAATTCCGGCTCGGCTGCAAGAGCAAGTTCGCGTTGAGGAGCGTCATGACCGCCAGCATCGCGCCACCTGCGACTTGCTGCATGTGGAGCAGAAAGAACTTGGTGTAGCTATAGGCCAAGAGAAGCAGTAGCAGCAACACGGCTGTGACGTCGAGCGCAAGCACCGACGAGCGCACGCTCACCGAGACGTCGCGATTTTTCGCCATCGTCACCATCTACCCAAGCGCAATGAGAACGACCAAAGGCATCGAGTAGACAGAACCACGCACCTCGAAGACAGTAGTCAAGGCGAGGACGACGACACCGACCCGTAGCGCGGCTCGGAACTGGCCCATGTTGTTGACGTTGTATTTGACCATGAACGAGCTCTCCATGTTCGTGGCGTAGGCACCCCCGAGTCGCTTTGGGACCTCGACGCCGGGCTTGAGCTGAAATGCCAGCGTCATTTGGTGCATGTGGAGGGCGTCGGTGGCGACGGCGGTCGCCGTGGGTTCCAGCTTGGTCGCATTCGCAGACGACATGCGATGTAAATGCGATGTGATCGCCTTGTCTTCAGCGACATCAAACGCGCCTGTGAGCCCCGTCATACCGTGACACGGCCGCGCGATCTTGCGGTTGAGCCAGTAGAGCATGAGCTCGCCTTTGCCCTTGAGCGCGACTTTGCCGCGGGGTGTGATATCGTAGCCGCCGGACCGCATGAGGAGCTCGTACGTTTGCGCGCTGATCTGGATCTTGCCCGGTAGACACGACGAGCAGACGCGCGACGAGGTGTTGACCGTGTCGCCAAAGAGGTGGTAGCTATACGTCTTGGAGCCAATGACGCCGGCGACGACCGGGCCGCTATGAATCCCGATCTTGAGGTGGATCTCTTCGCCTTGGCACGTCCAGCGTTCTTGCTGCTGGATGTACATCATCATGAGCGCCATGTCCGCGATGCGCTCGTGATGGAACGGGTCCTTCACGGGCACGCCCGCCGCACACATGTACGTTTCCGCGATCGCCTCGACCTTGTAGACGCCCCGCGCGTCGGTCGCTTTGTCGAAGCAGAAGAAGATGCGGTTCATGAGCTTGACGAGCTCGATCGCTGGCGTCGTTTTCGAGAGCCGGCCAAAGTCACTGACGTAGCAAAAGAGAATCGACACCTACCGTCCACACAACATATATATAGGTACATATCAGAACGTAGAGGGGACGCACCTCATCGTACTGCTCGGCAAGTCCGTCGCTGCGATTCGCCTTGAGATTTTCTTTGATGTGCGCCGGCAGCATCGTCTCGAGGAGGTCGTCGCGCCGCTTTCGGTCGTCGGCGACGTTGAACCGGAGCACAAACTCGAGTCGTACGTGGCGCTCGTTGTGGTACGTGGACACCATACAAAAGATCGTCAGCACGGGTCCAAATGCAATCTAATAGCATATACACTGGCTGAACATGAGAGCCGAGTCCGTATCGTACCTGAGGGTCCCAGATTGCAGCGTTCGACGGGTCGATGGCAACAGGTACCACCAGCATGAGAAGCGTGTGGACCCACGCACAGACACATGCGGCTCGAAACATGAGCCCAGTCGAGTGAAAGACCATTGCAATGAAGAGCAGCGACGAGGCTTGGGACCACCGGCCCGCATAAAAAAGTAGAGCGACGTGTCGTCGCTGCCGTTGGACGAGACTTGCACGACGACGCTTGTGCCAAGCACGAGAAGCCCGAGGAGGAGATAGTAGACGACCATGGCAGTGTCGAAGCGGAGGCTAAACCACGGCCGGAACGTCAAGTGGCGAAAGATGAGCGTGAGCATGATCGCGGTCGCGCGCGTGAGGAGTAGCCCGGTCTGCGCTGCGTTATTGGTCGCATATCCAAAGCTGAACTCGACAACGCCCATGAGCAGGTGCAACATGGTCGAAAAGATGCATGCGCTGCGGACCTTGCCGAGCACGTAGTGTTGGTAATGGCGGCAAAAGATGTCTTCTAAATGGCGGTTGGCAAATCGAAGCGAGTAGCGATGCATGGTCCCCGAGTAGCCGGGTTGGCCCGCGCCGCCGAGGTAGGTCGGCGCCACCTTGGACGACTCGATGAGCCGACGGGATCGACTGCCGTTCTCGGTCGACGCTTTGGACTTATTGCGGTGCGACGCCAAGTCGACAGCCGTCGTGCGGTGGTCGAGAAAGCTACGCCGCTTGAGCGAATTGGTCTGGTCAAGTCGAAGGGCTGTTGCTGGCAGCACCAATGACTCTGTCTGCGGTGATGCGTCGCTCAGCCGGCGCTCCGACAGCGTCGTTGTGAGCCGTTGCGGCGGCAGTGTCGGAAGACGCGTCTCGTCCTCCATCACCGTCGCTTCGCGCCACGGCGCCGGATCCTAAAAGTGGTACGAGAGTTTCGCCGTTGCAGTGAAACCACTCGACCTTTCTACGCACACACGAGTGTAATCACAGGAGGCTCGAGCCATGCTTACGCCAAGAAAAAACAGTAGCGTGGTCACCTCGCAACTGTGTGTTTGCTGTCTGTTTGCGAATTCAAGTCTCTCACCCTGCTACGAGACTCTGATAGCAGGACAAGGGACTTCAATTCGAGCCCAGAAGCCTACCAGGCACAGAAATTTGGCCTATCACTTAAACGATCGCTACCTCTTACCATGGTCATGTACATACCGAGAGAATGCTCCCATACTTGGTTGGCCTCCCCATGGAACCACGTCAAAACTCGAATAGATTCCAGTTGGGCTATCGCTACCCCTTACCCTGGTCACAAAGTTGTCTATGATGCTTCAAAACTTGGTCGGACAAAGGCGAACAAATCTAGAGCAACTTACACATTTACCCGATTTTCAACTGTTTGTAGCCATGTCAGAACTTGAAATGATTGCAAAAATTCTCGGTCCCTCTTCCGGCTCCCACCGCTAACGAAGCCGTCCTGAAAAACCGATGGAGCTCGCACCGCTCGATCTATCCATCCAAGGTGTGTTTGTGTTCGAGTTGGCCAATGCTAGCTAAAAGACTCCGCCACCATTGCGCTGCGCTTGACGATATGCCACGCGCCCTTGCTCTTGGGCATTGGGAATACAACACAATCTATATTTCTATTGACCTTGACATGGAAATCCATCCAGCCCGTGGTGGACCCATTGGCCCGAGATAAGGCTCTCGAGTCCTTGTGATGCCATCTACATACTAGTATATCGAGGTCGCGTAGCTCGTCGAATCGTTGAAAAGCGAGGCGGCACAAAAGCAGGTGTGAACACGCTGTAGCTGGCACCAAGGGTATATAAATTCAATAGGGTACATCAATTCAATTGATTGATGTACCTTTGCTGGCACGAACTTGTGCTAGGATAATGGCGGTGACGCATCACACATCGAGACGTCGTGAGGAGGACAGTTGTAGATGAATTGCTACAGCTTTAAGACACCTGTGCGTACACCGCTGATGTAATTGGGGAGCTCGAGCGTCGGGCACGAGGCCGAGGACGGCAGCGCTCGCATCTTGTCGGCGCGCGTTCTCTGCACGTCAATCCACGTTGTGCGCGTTGCCTTGTCAAATGCCATGGTTGGTGGCGACACGGCTTTGGTCGTGCGCTTCCACGTGTCCAATGGCGCGAGCTCGTTCGCTTGGCCGTCCAGCGTCTCGTCCAAATGCGGCTGGAACGGCGTGCGGTGGCCCGGGCTCGGTGGCAGCGACGGATACTTTCTAACACTCCGCGCTTTTTCCCACGCCGCCGTGACGCTCTCGTAGGCGCCAGGCCCGACACGGTCCGTCGTACTCGGGTGGTCCACAAAGCGCTTGGTCGTGTTCCATAGCGTCGAGCCCGAGAGCGAGTCTAAGGATTATTCAAGCAAGAACAAAACCAACCAAAGGTGTACGATGCACGCGGTAGCCGAGCGTGTGTTTGCCCGTGTCGTAGATGCAGTCGAGCGTCGGCGCGTACATGGCACCCGTCTTGACGTCGAGCTTGGGGGTGGAGCCCAGAATCGGACCCCGCGCCGCCCAGCGCTTGGCACTGTCCGCGGCCAAGTCGAGCGGCACAACGTAGTCGTGCTGCTCGGGCACGAGGAGCTTGTCGGTGAACACGGTGGGTCGGAACGGCGCGTACGTGTGCCGGCTTTTCCGCCGACGCAAAGTCGGTGCCACGGCCGTCGCGATCGGTGCCCTCACGGGCGGCACGTGCTGCGCCGGCTTGGAAGACACCGGCTCCGGCGACGTTGTCGCGCGAACGCAGCCCGGTGCTGTGAGCGGCATCGTGATGTTCGAGGCGTGGCACGGCACCGGTTGCTGCGCCGACATCGCGCGCCGGTCCATGCTGCCCAACCTATTTTTACCCAACGCACCAACTGGAGTGCTCAGATGCTTTCAGTCGATCAAACTTATATCAGTCTATCAAGGTCGACGTACACGTCACCGCACATGTCCGACCGTAGACAGCAGTAACCACTCGAATGAGAGGCCTCGCAACAAGTGCCGTCAAGTACAAGTCCAGCAATAAGGACCGCTATAAAACACTGTACGGTATCTTGGAATACTATGCATCCAACCATCACGGGCCCTCGGTTTGCGTCAGAGGGCGGCGTCTTAGCGTCTGCGCAGAAATCCAATCGGGTGGTCGGTTGACCCGTGCATGGCCAAGTCGCTGAGGATCTCTCCGATCACGGGCGCAAACTTGTACCCGTGGCCCGAGAACCCGGCGGCAAAGACGACGTTGGGATGCGCCGGATGGGTGTCGATGATAAAATGACCATCTCTCGACATGGTATACATGCACGTCGCCGACGTCGTCGGCGCCGGAAGCAGTCCGGGGAAGCACGTGGAGACGCACTCGGCGACAGCATCGAGCTCGCCAGGGAGCACGCCCGGGTGCAGCGCTGACGGGTCATCAAGGACGGCGCCAGGAAGGTGCGGCGCGATCTTGACGCCGTCGCCGTCAACGTACGGAAAGCCGTACACAAAGCCACAAGGCAGATCAATGGCAAAGCAGGGCATGTTGGGCGTGGCAGCGAGCGCTCGCCCATTGTCCGTTGGCGCCGGCGCAAACCAAAACAGCGGCACGCGGTGCACCTTGAGGTCGAGCGATGCGGAGCGCAGCACCGACGACGACCACGCACCGGTCGTCACCACGAGCTTGGCCGCCTTGTACGTCCCTGACGCCGTGCGAACCGACACGGTGTTTGCCGAGGTGACGTCCCACGCGAGCACGGCCTCGTCAAAGCGGAGGTCGGCGCCGAGCTTGCGCGCCTGCTCAATGTGCGCGGCGACGCTGGCCTCCACCTCGACGTAGCCGGCGTCTGCCTCAAAGAGCCCGATGTAGCCCTCGGGCACGTGAAAGTACGGAAAACGCGCATGGCACGCGTCGCGCGAAAGCACTTCGAGCGGCAGGTTGTGCTTCTTGGCGGACGCTTGGACGCCGTCGAGGACATTGACGTCGTCTGCATTGGTCTTGGTTTCCGGGCCAAAGATGACGACGCCGGACCGGTGGAAGAGCGGCCGCCCCACCGACGCGCCAAGCTCGTCCCACAGCTCGTAGCTGCGGCGAAGCAGCGGCACGTAGTCGGGATGCTCAAAGTACGCCTTGCGCACCATGCGCGTCTTGCCGTGGGAGCTGCCGCGGCAGTGCGCGGGCCCAAACTGCTCAAGGCCGAGCACGCGCTGGCCGCGCTTGGCCAAGTGGTAGCACGCGCTGCTGCCCATGGCGCCGACACCAAGAACAATCACATCATAGTCGGTCGTCGTCGTCGTCATCGGTCTTTCAAGAATTGCGCAATGCCCCAGCCAGCTTGCAGTACCGGTACCGTGTCAAAGTGCAATCCCATTTCAACCAATCAGCGAGGCGCAGAGAAGGGCTAAAATCACGCCTCTTTAGCCGCCACCATGATCGATCGCGGTAGCCGCATTCAAACAACACTTGCTCCTCTGTGCAATCTGCTACGCGTCTCTGCCACAACGCAGTACATAGAGGCATGCCATCGTGCGACCCATCATGTTACTCAGCGCACCAAGGGCGAAAGGGGGGTGAACTTGGCACAGCTGGGTGCATTTAGCCGTGCGACGAGGGCGGTTTGGAGCCTTCTCGAAGGGTCACAGCATGGACGCATTGCTGGAGGCTCGGGCGGCGTGCTTGGACGCGCTCGAGAGCACCAAGGCGCTGATTTCTCAGAGCGAAGGCGAGCCCAACGGGTACGATGTGGCGTACTTTCTACAGGCCCACGACGATGAAGACGACGACGTGCTAAACGCAGCGCTCTTGTACACACCAAGCGGCCGGCTCAGCGCACTTGGTGTCGCCAAGTGCACGACACTCTTTCACAAGTTCAACACCGGCCACAACGGCTTCATGTCGTACGAGGAATTTATCGACTACCTCGCGTCGCTCGGTCGGTCGACGCCGTCGCCCAAGGTCCGTGCACACGCACGGCGTGCGTGTGGCAAAAACTCGATGTAGGACCCGCTGCGCGACGTGATCGACAACATCGAGTCGTGGAAGATGTACATGAGTGACGCATATAACACGACAACCGACGGCGACTTGACCATCCAGGTCTGGTGTTGATCCGATTCTACGAGAGGCCAGAAGGGTGGCTAGGGCTTTCTGCTCTACCGCGAGGCGACCGAGCACCTCTATCCACTGGCCGCCGACTTGACGTCCTTTGGTCTTCCGTGGATTGACGACGGTCTCGTGCGCCACATGCAGCTCTTGACCACGTTTGCAGCGTACGACACGGCGCAGATTGGTGGGCATTCTGGCATTGACACCACGAAGCAGAGGCCGACGCTTAGGTAAGCTGCCAATGGCGCAGCTGCCATACTTGCTGGCCGACGCCGGCGTGCTTGCCTCGAGGCGCGCTGTTGACAGCGTCGTGCAGCAACTGCGCGTGTTTGCCGAGTGCATGGAGTGCATTCTCCAGCGTAACCGCGCGATTCGACTCTTTGGCTACAAGCAAACGTCCCGCATCCGATTGAGCGACTGCGCGACGTTCATCTACCGCGACGCCTATGTGGCGCTGGCGCTCTCAAGCTACACACCGCCGCCACTTTCGGTGCGACCACTTGTGGTGGCGACGTGCGCTACCTATTGGTGTAGTTGTGGTCACAGGCTCTTCTGACGCTACAGCGACGGTCGTACACGGTGCTTCGTCGCTTGCACGCGTCACTGAGGACGCTACGCACGTACATCCAGCGAGCGGCGCGCACGGGTCTCCTCCAGCGTACGTTGTACTAGCACCGTTTCTCGCCTTGCATAGACGACTAGTCGGCCGCCTCTTGCCCTCGACGTATGGTGAGTATACCATTAAGCTCGATGTTGGCAACCCTGAGTTTGCTACATCGGCCGAAGTTCACATCTCGTTTACGACCGAAGTCGACTGTACCCACCCCCGTTGTCCCCAGTCGCATTGGAATGCCTCTCTGTCTAGCGTCGGCCACGTTGCACAAGCTCGGCTACCGCCACGACGGCGCCGAGTGCTTCCTGTACCTCGACTTCGTCGCCCGCAGCGATATTTCTGGTCCGATGCCGAACCATGCACATACGAGATTCATCGGGTGTGTAGACCACGCCTTGGCCGACACGGCGCGCGCGATGCAGTCGACCGTCGACGATCTCTTCCACGACCACTTTGCCTCGATGCCATACTACCACAGCACGCTGGGTGCGCGATGCGACCGCCCAGCCAAGTTTGCTAACCACGTCGGATGCCCTAGTCGTGACGCCGTCGCGGCTTGAGACGCATGGGTCCCCTGTGGTCCGCGTCGTACTTCTCTTTACTGACGCGCTCGACCCGTTCAATGTATTTGTGGACGCGGGCTTGCCGTCCATGCTCCAAGTGCACAACCTTCTCGCGTCGTTCGAGGTGCACGTCGCTCTCAACGTTTCGGCGCGCGACCTGCTCACCAACAAGCGCTTCAACGTCCTTGAGCACCTCGGGCTGCGCGCGTTTGCGGCCTCGCGGCTTGGTCGGCAGTCGGTCTCGCATATCCTCGAGGTAGTTTGGCGTTGACCTTGGACGGACACGGCGTAGCCACGTTGATAGCAAGTGCTACGGCACAGCCAGTACGAGGCCGAGGCGACCGCGGCCGCCAATGCACACTTGGCGCGCGAGAAGGCAACGTTCAAGAAGCCCAACAGTCGCCGACCGACGGCAACAGCCACGACGTGGCGAGATCAAGTCGCTCAAGCCAACGCCGCCGCACTGCACCGCATCTGGTCCATGACGCGGCGCCTCGTCTCGGTCATCGCCTTCTCCAAAGTACGTTTATGGCACGACGCGGGCGAATGTACGCTATCGTAGATATCGAGTTGGAACTGGGTGTTTCCGACGTTACAGCCTCTCTTTGCCCCGCAGAGCGCTTTGAAGAAGCTCTTGCCACTCCCCGTCTTTGACAAGGTACGCAAAGGGTCCATAGATCGAGGGACGAAGGGCAATATGGCTAGTGGCGCATGATCCTCGGCACGACGGGGCAGCTGGCCACACTCTGGCGCCACGCCGTCACCGCGCTGCAAGACGACCTGCAGACGATGGCCCGTGAGGCGCCGCCGACCGACGCAGCGACTTCACTCGACACGTACTCCGTGTTGGTGTCCAACCTCCGGGGCCTCAACGCCGTGCAGGCACAAGCTGGGTCCATGGGCATCGACTTGCTACTCGAAGGCTTGGACTGGATCCCTCTGCTCCCGAGACCCTAAACCTAAACCAAACGGCAATAGACCATAGCACGCGTGTACGCTAGTACAGATTCTAGACCACGGTGGTTGAATTGTTATCGTACAATGTGGATACCTTACTACATGGAGCTACTCACTCTTCCATCGAGTCCCAGCTCGTGCGCGTCAAGCGCGACGGTCCGCGGCCGCTACTGTCGTGGAACGACAAGGAAATCTCCGAGTGCAGACTCTCGCTGCCATAGCTCGACTCGGGCTGTTGCTCTTCTTGTGTCGGTGGCGGCTGGCGCTCCGAGAGCGACGCCTGGTACCACTCGTTGGTGCGCATCTCGGGCGGCACGTCGTCGTCCTGCGCTTCGCTGAGGCGAGCCCAGCGTGCTTGCAGCGGCGCAAACGACGTCGCTTTCGGCATGTTGGTGCCGTCCATAAAATACTCGACGCCCCGCGTCGCGCCCAGCGACTCGCTCGGCTGATACGTCCAGTTGGACATGGAGGTGCTCCGCGGTGGCAGCACGGGCGATGTGTTGTGCGTCCACGAGACGGCCGTGAGACTGCGGACGTTGCGCTCCCGCCGGCGCCGGCGGTGGTCGTTGTACAAGAGCATCGCGGCAAGCACGACGACGGCCGCACCGCAAATGAGCGCCGCGACCAAGCTCGGGCTCAAACCGTCGCTTTTCGCACCTACAACGCCAAGGATTGCCTGTGACACGATACTACTGCCACGAACGTACCTGGCGTCGTGTTGATCGCTGGTCGAGACGTCCACGTCGGAGGCGACGGCACACTCGAGGGCGGCGACGTCGTGTCGAATTCCGCGTCAGGTGCCACAATCAAGATCGACGGCACCGGGACGCGCGTCATGACCACCGAGGTGGTCGGCGGCGAAGATGCTGTACGGGGCGGCATCGATGTGGTTGCATTCGTTGGCACCGGCGACGTCGTGGGCGTATCCGTGGGCGTCGGTGTTGGTGTCGGTGTCAGTGTCGGTGTCGGTGTTGGTGTCGGTGCAGGAGCGGCGTCCGGCGATACCGTGTTCGTCTCGTTGGTCGACGGCATGTCCGTGGCCGTGGCCTCGGGGGTTGGCGCCGGCACCTCGGGTGGTGTCGCGTCGGGGCGCTTCGTTCGCGGAATGATCGTGATGATCAGTGATTGGATGCTGCCAGACGTACCACCTGCCGGCGCTTGCAACGCGCGCCCGTACCGATGCATGTCGAGTCGTCAAATGCCATTTCCATGGCGATCCCATTTGGGCCCTTTTCTCGTCGCGTCCCCTTCTCTCTTTCGTCGATCTACGCGCCCATCAACCGCCCGAGTAGCCGCCGTCCATCAAAATGAGATAAGTGGTCCATCCGGCCATGTCAATTGATGATTACAATAGCTAGCTATTACTACACTGCAAGTGCGTACTGCTGCGACGCTGCACGCCGCCGGAGATGCTACACCAGCTGCGAACGAGACGGCGGCGACATGATTATCTCAGTCGTTCATAGCCGGCAGCACGACACCATTCGACCATGGTATTGCAAGCCGCGCGGTGGGATTGCCGCGTCCGGTGGACGGACTGTGACTGCGCCGCTACGGGCCATTGCACCCAGACGACGGCCCGAGGTTGGTCACGCTGTTACGCATAGGCAGCGCTGCCTATGCTACGCGCGCCGCCCCGAATAATATTATGCAAGCGGCGAGTGTTTCGCTGCGACATCATTAAACACGCGGTATTTTAATAATCATCTTGGCGCGTCGTCTGAGAACATGGTCGTGCCAGCTGGTGTGCTACACGCAGCCCAGGCCGACTCCATTCCAGTATTGACGCAGGCCAGTACTCCTCACCTACCTGCATGCGGGTCTTCTCTTCGTTCGCTGCGCTTCTCGCCCTGGCTGTTGCCGCCACCGCCCATGGTAGGCGCTTGATGGTTGCAGACATATCAGCTTAGCGTCGTATTAGAGAGCGTCATTTCGCTCCGGGGCCTTCAAGTCAGCAACGTGACGACGACGACAGTGCCAGTGACGACGACCGTGACGCCGCCGCCAACGCCGACGCCGATGGAAACGACGCTCGCCCCGACCACGCTACCGGTGACAACGACGCCGGCGGTGACGACGTCGGTGGCTCCGACGACCACGGTCCCGACATCGACGCAGCCGACGCAGACGCCGCCGCCGACGCAGCCCAACCAACCGACGCAGGCGCCGCAGCCGACACAGGCCCAGGCGACGCCAGCGCCGACATCGGAGTCGTCCTCGGGCACGGGTCCCACGCGCACGCCCAAGCCGACGACGCTGCGTCCGACGCCCGTGTCGAATGATTCGGGTGACTCTGGCATTAGCTCGGGCGCCGTCATTGGCATCGTTGTTGGCATCGTCTGCGGTGTCGGTGTCCTCGCCGGCCTCGTGTACATGTGCGTCAAGAAGAAGAACGCCGACGACGACGACCTCCTCTCGCCCAACGATTTCGGGGCCAAGGACGTCACGCCCGTGTACAACAACAACACCAAGCCCGTGACGCCGGTCCAGCCGTCGTACGCGCCGGCGACCACCGCGACGGCGACCACCGGCAACAGCTACGCCTACTCGAACGACTATGCGGCCAACCCGTACCAGCAGCCGACGGCACCGGCGGCGATCGCAGCGGTCGCGGCCGCGCAGCACCAGCCGTACGCCGACATGTATGGGCAGACGTCGCCGACAGAGTTTTACGACCGGGAGTCGGCGACCTCGAGCGAGCCGAGCAACCACAGTGGCAAGAACGCGTGGATGCAAGCGATGCAAAAGCCCAACTACGACTCGGACGGCGTCGACATTGACCGCCTCGACACCAACAGCTACAACAGCGCCAAGTTTGACGACTCGGGGAGCGACGTGAGCCGCGACAGCAGCTTCTTAAGCCGCGACGAGAGCCTCGGGTCCAGCGTCGACGACTTTCCGTCGCACCGTGGCACCAAGCAAGAGCGTGGCTCGTACGAGTTGTAAAAGCACCGCCGAATGCAGGCGGCTTTTCCCAATTATTTTATCGAATCAACTACACTACTTGTTTCCTCCTCCTTTAACTCCCGTCCCGTCAACGCCGACTCGGAACTGTACGACGGCAGTCGACAAGCACCTCAACCTCTGCAACACACTCGAAAAGAATGTCCGCATGACGGCGTTGGCGTGGCCCGACCAGATAGTACCGGAGTACACGCACGCACCGCCTCCGCTCACCTCGCATGCGCTGTAGCTGCGCGCCGTGAGTATTAGCTGGCAACGTCTCAACTGGCCCGTCCCTGTGTAGTCCACTGTGGTGAGAGCTATGTTGGTGTGCCACGAGCCACGCATTCTGTAGCGAACCACCGACAGCAGTGCAGACAGCGCACGCAAGGTCGTCCAACGACAGGCCCTTCCTCATTCGCATCGACTGCGAGTAATGGCGCGCGAGACAGCACCCGGGAGACATATTCGACCTGGCATTACGCGCGGGCACCAATGCAAACTCGATTGAATGGCCCTCGCGCCTTGGTATCGCAAGCGAGCGGGATGATGCTCATGAACCTGCCAAGAAGCGTCAGGTAGCGCAGGCGCTCGGCGCTCGCCCCGGTGTACGTGGCGACACGTTGGACGTGCTACGGTTTTTTATATCCAAAACAGTGTCAGTATACAAACACCAAGTCAAGTTGTAAAAAAACTGGCCCCACGTTGGCGACAACATCCAGTCGAATAAAATATTGCGACCGTGGCCCGTCCACGGAGACGCCCAGTTGCCAGTAGTAGTACGTACTTGCGCTGTCGACGGGCAGACAGACTTGCAACCCCGCAGCATGAACTACTTGCACCGACTCGTGCTGCTGGCGGTCGCCATCGCATTGGTCGCGGCGGCGACCAACAGCAGCGTGACCGAGGTCCTGCCACCGACCACGAGTGTGCGGCAGCTGGACGGAGGCAGTAATGGGACAACCACGGATCCGCCAACGCCGGCCCCAACGCCCGCGCCAACACCCGCGCCGACGCCTGCGCCAACACCCGCGCCGACGCCCGCGCCAACACCTGCACCGACGCCCGCGCCAACACCTGCCCCGACGCCAGCGCCAACACCCGCGCCGACACCCGCGCCGACACCTGCCCCGACGCCCGCACCGACGCCCGCACCGACGCCTGCGCCGACGCCTGCGCCAACACCTGCACCGACGCCAGAGCCGACCCCATCCCCATCTACATCACCGCCGACGACCGTAACACCTACGCCCACAACGGTCACGCCAGAACCGTCAACATCGTCCGTACCGACCACAACGCTTGCAGAAACAAGTGCGCCGCCAACCGAGGTCCCGACGCCAAGCCTCCGCGCGACGTCCGACCTCAACCAAGCTACAAGTACACCGCCCGTCTCGGCCGCCTCCGGATCGGACACCAAGACTAGCAGCATGCTCTGGGTCATTCTTGTCGGTAGCTTTGCAGCGCTGCTCTTGTGCTTCCTCGTCGTCTTTATTGGCATCCGCCGGGCGGCGGCCCGCGCTGCTGACGGCGACGATGACCACATCTCGGCCGCGTCGTATGCCCACAAGTACCCAGGACGACCGACCGGCGACCTCGGTGAGGAGAACGAGCCGCTCGATACCTCGCGCCTCGGGCCGCACGTCGCGCTCTTCTCGCCGGCCGGAAGCCAGTCGACGGCAACGCCGTACTACCAAATGCCTGCGCCGCCGACCCACTCGTTTAGCAGCTCGTCCAACGCTCGACCGTCGACGGTGGTGCCGCCACCGCCGGCGCCAATCTCGGCGCTCGCATCGCCGCGCTACTCGGCCCATAGCTTCCACACGCCGTCCGTCGAGTACTCGCCGTCGGCCAAGTCGACCGGCTCGTCGACCATGCAGGACAACCTGTGGCAGTCGGCCATGGAGTCGTCGGTGCTGGCGACGCCGGTCAACAACAGCAACGCGGCAGTGCGCCACACGTGGCACGACGACTCGTCGTTCGAAGACTCGAGCTCGGACACGGTCAGGTCGCGCATCTCGAGCTTTAGCGACGACAGCGACTCGTTCCAGACCGACTCGTTCATGACGTCGTCCGACCCGCAGAGCTCGTCGTTCCACACGCAGTCGTTCCACACAGCGCCGACGACCAACAGCAGCCTCAGCCCGTCGTCGCGACCGTTGGCCACCAGCGCCGTGCACTAACGACGCCGCCATGGTCCTTGTCATCATATATTCTCGTTGTCTAAAAGTCGTCGAACGGTCTATACCACAATCCTACTCAGTAAACTACTTGTACCGATATCTCGATCTGTAGCTATCTCTCTTGGCTCGCTGTGCTGTTGTTGGCTGCCGTCGGGCTCGGACCGCCGGCTACGAGCCGTTCGGCAAGTACGAGCGCTGACGTCCGCTTGGAATAGCGACCGGCAATCAGGCCATCTGGGCCAATCGGGCCTTGAAGGTATCCACTTGAGCTTGGATTGGACGCGAAACAAGTGGACGCGTGGCAGCCGTTCTGCGCTGTGTCGAGCTAATGACCGTAGCTGGTCAGGTAGCAGGTGATCGCTACTTGTACATGCGGCGACGACGATGGCCCATGCTCCACGCTTGGCGGCTTTGGGTGACTCGCATCTTCACGCATCTACTCAGATCGCCGCCTGCCAATCGTGGACCAGTCGCGCACGGGCGGCGTCGTACAGTAGCACGCTGGCGCACCTCGATTGGCCGCGACTTGTTTAGTCAGTCCAGAGTCCGAAATGAAATTGAAATCAGGCGCGATTGATGTGGCACGATTTGCCTTTCTTTGTGGCCTCCCCCCTCTGGTGAGCCACGGCGACCACGCGACCTCATCTCTTCGAACCAGCGTCGTTGGCTCCGACTGCATCTCGATGGTATTGCAGGCTGCAGCTATTATATAATAGTGTATGGCATTGGCGTTGCGATCTCGACAGCGAACAGCAGATATGCACCCACCCCCCACAGCAACGCAACGGCAGGAAGGTCTTTAGCGGATCCAGACCACGCAGACGTCTATTCGAGCTCTGCCAAGAGAAGAGGAGATCGTACTGCTGTAAGGCTTAGCAAGAGGCCAAGAAGAGCTTTGGACGCAGCTTCAAGATGGCGGCCAACATCTGCGGGGTCGCCTGGGTGCTGGACCTGATTCGGGGGGCCACCACCCCACACCAGCAGCTCGATTTGGAGTCGCCACCCATCGCCTAATCGCGAGAGGACACGTCGTGCATCGGGCTCGATGCCTCCTTGGCTCGATGGCGACTGCAACCCGACTTCAACTTGGTGGAGCGGTTCGATATTTTCTTCGGGGGACTTCCTGTGAGAAGGTGACCAGGGGGCCCACCCTACCTTGCATGCCTATTTTAGATCCTAATTAGGATCGCCAGCTGTTCCACCTTCAAGTTGCGAGACAGGGCCTCGAGCTGTGGCGAGGGATTTCCTTTGCAATTTAAAAGCGATTTCCGGATAAGCATACAAACGGGCCGCAAATCTTTTGGTGTCGTATCCGGATCCGAGTCCAAGATATCGCGGGCGCTCACTTTAGCATTTCGTTCGTCGGGAGGATGCTGCGCTCCGTGAAGACGCTCCGCGTCCATGCGTCCCTGGTGCGTCGAGAAAGATGGAGATGGAAGCGGAGGTTGACGCTCTGTATGTGTAGACCAAGGTCAACGCGGCCCGCGCGTTCTCGGCCGCGAAGGATCCGTACCGCCTCACGGACCAGTTTGCGCGTCGCCACATCGGCGCGAGCGAGGACGATACGGCGTTCATGCTCAACACGATCGGCGAGAAGTCGCTCGAGTCGCTCATCAAGAAGACGGTGCCCAAGGAGATCCGCCTCAAGAAGAAGCTCAACCTCCCCGCGCCCATGTCCGAGAGCCAGGCCATGGCCAAGCTCCGCAAGATTGCCAAGAAGAACAAGACGTACAAGTCGTTTATTGGTACGGGCTTCAACGACTGCTTGACGCCGTTCGCGATCAAGCGCAACTTGCTCGAGAACCCGGGCTGGTACACGGCGTACACGCCGTACCAGGCCGAGGTGTCCCAGGGCCGCCTCGAGATGCTTCTCAACTTCCAGACGATGCTCAGTGACCTCACGGGCTTCCCGATCGCTGGTGCGTCTCTCCTTGACGAAGGCACGGCGGCCGCCGAGGCCATGGCGCTCTGCCACGGCGCCGCGAACGGCAAGCGCACCAAGTTCTTTGTCGCGTCCGACTGCCACCCGCAGACGATCGCGGTTCTCAAGACGCGTGCTGAGGGTTTTGGCATCGATCTTGTCTTTGGTAACGCGCTCACGGACGCCGACTTTTCGAGCGGTGACTTTAGCGGGACCTTGATCCAGTACCCCAACACGTACGGCTCGGTGGCCGACTACGAAGCGTTCACCAAGGCCGCGCACGACAACGGCACGATGGTCATTGTCGCGACGGACCTCCTTGCGCTCACGCAGCTCAAGCCGCCGGCTGAGTTTGGCGCCGACATTGCGGTCGGGTCGGCCCAGCGCTTTGGTGTGCCCCTCTTCTTTGGTGGTCCCCACGCCGGCTTTATCGCGACGACCGAGAAGCACCACCGCAAGCTGCCTGGCCGCATCATCGGTGTCTCCAAGGACTCGCGCGGTGAGCGCGCGCTCCGCATGGCCATGCAGACGCGCGAGCAGCACATTCGCCGCGACAAGGCGACGAGCAACATTTGCACGGCGCAGGCGCTTCTCGCCAACATCGCCGCCAGCTACGCCATCTACCACGGCCCGGACGGTCTTCGCCGCATCGCGACGCGCGCCAACTTAATGGCGTCGACGTTGGTCGCTGGCTTGAGCGAGCTCGCCCCCGGCGTCAAGCTCGTCAACGCGCACTTTTTCGATACGATCGAGCTCGACGTCTCGGGCGCCGGGCTCTCGGGCGCCGAGGTGCAGTCCCGTGCGAACGCCAAGGAGATCAACGTGCGCGTCATCAGCCCGTCGCGTGTCGGCGTCGCCTTTGGTGAGAGCGCGGACGTCAAGGACATTGCGAAGCTCCTGTACGCGTTTGGCGTCAACGACTCGGTGAGCGACACGGCGGTGTACGGCTTTGGCGAGAAGGCCGCGGGTATCCAGGCGTCGAGCATTCCGGCGTCGCTGCGCCGGTCGACGCCGTTCTTGGAGCACCGCATCTTCAACTCGAAGCACTCGGAGACGGAGCTCATGCGCTACCTCAAGACGCTCGAGGACAAGGACCTCTCGCTCAACACGTCGATGATCTCGCTCGGGTCGTGCACGATGAAGCTGAACTCGGTCGCGGAGCTCGAGCCGGTGTCGTGGAATGAGTTTATGAACGTGCACCCGTTTGCGCCCGTGGAGCAAACGAAAGGGTACCTCGAGATGATCGAGGGCCTGCACAAGGCGCTCGCCGAGATTACGGGCTTTGCCGCGGTCTCGTCGCAGCCCAACTCGGGCGCGCAGGGCGAGTACGCGGGTCTCCTTGCGATCCGCTCGTACCAAAAGTCGATTGGCGAGGGCCACCGCAACGTGTGCTTGATCCCGGTCTCGGCCCACGGAACGAACCCCGCGAGTGCCGTCATGGCCGGCATGAAGGTCGTCGTCATCAAGTCGGACGCGGCCGGTAACATTGATCGCGCCGACCTCGAGGAGAAGGCCAAGAAGCACGCGCACGAGCTCAGCGCGCTCATGATCACGTACCCCTCGACGTTTGGCGTCTTCGAGGAAGGCGTCAAGGAGATGGTCCAGCTCATTCACGACAACGGCGGCCAGGTGTACATGGACGGCGCCAACATGAACGCGCAGGTCGCGCTCACGAACCCCGGCAGCATTGGCGCCGACGTGTGCCACCTCAACTTGCACAAGACGTTCTGCATTCCCCACGGCGGTGGTGGTCCCGGCGTCGGCTCGATCGGCGTTGCGCGCCACCTTGCGCCTTTTCTGCCGGGCAACCCGATCACGGTCACGGGCGGAGAGGGCGACAACGTGGTCGCCAAGGAGAACCTCTCGGTGAGCTCGGGTCCGTTCGGCTCGGCCGGCATCCTCCCGATCTCGTGGATGTACATCCACATGCTCGGTGAAGAAGGCCTGAAGAAGGCGACGTCGCATGCAATCTTGCACGCCAACTACATGGCGAAGGTGCTCGAGTCGCACTACGACATTGTGTTCCGCGGCTCCAACGGCACGTGCGCGCACGAGTTTATCATTGACATTCGCCCGTTCAAGCAGTATGGCATCGTCGAGGAAGACGTCGCGAAGCGTCTCCAGGACTATGGCTTCCACAGCCCGACCATGTCGTGGCCCGTGCCGGGCACGCTCATGATTGAGCCCACGGAGAGCGAGAACCTCTCGGAAATGAACCGGTTTTGCCAGGCCATGATCCTCATCCGCAAGGAGATTGACGAGATTGCCGCCGGCAAGATCGCGGCTGAGGACTCGCCGCTCAAGCACGCGCCGCACACGATCGATGTCGTGACGGCCGAGGCGTGGGACCGCAAGTACCCGCGCGCCCAGGCTGCGTTCCCTGCGCCGTGGCACAATGGCGGCAAGACCAAGGCCTACTGGCCGACGGTCGGCCGCGTCGACAACGTCTTCGGTGACCGCAACCTCGTCTGCTCGTGCCCGCCCATGGACGTCTACCTTGAAGAGTAAATCCTAGTCTCTCCTCATGGAGGCCTCCGAAAAGCCAGCAAAAGTAGCACCCGTGTGGGACTCGAATACAGTAATCGTGCGTTGACATCCTTTTCTCCTATGGATCAGGGCACCATGTTGGACGTTGAACGGCGGCTACGACAACGACCGCGACGTCAGTGCCCGTGTAAACCGGGTCCGTGTCGAGCTCTCTTCGTCGAGCAGCGCCTGCCAGAGCGCGTCCGTCTTGGCGCTGGGCCGCGGAGGCGCTTGCCGCTTCCGGGAGCTTTGCGAGGCGACCTTTTTCTTATGCGACTTGGTCTTTTGAACGACGGTGGGCAGCGCGTGTTCGGCGGCTTGGAGCTCGCGCCACGCGGCTTCGGACGCAGCGCTTTGCACGGGCGTCGCTGCGACGGAGCACTCGCGAACGAGATCGGCCATGGCTTCGTCGACCTTGCTCGAAGCTTTCTTCGCCCGTGTTGTCTGTGTGGCCGGCGCGGGTGGCGGTAGCGGCGCGACCGAGGGTATGGCCTCGCCCGACGCGATCGAAGCGAGCATCTTGGCCTGGAACGACGGATCGAAGAGGCCGTTGGCCGTCATGGCTGCGATCTGGATACGAACGCGGTCCAGGTCCTCGAGCGCCTGGGGGTGTCCTGGCTCGAGCGCAATGATGGCTTCAAGGTCCACCTTGGCATCCTAATGATGGGGTTGCTGGGAGCGTCGTTCAATATGTGATCCAACCTGCCATTGCTGCAAGCCTTGCCGCGCCGAGGCGCGCCGAAACAAGGCTTTGACGTTGGCCTTCTCGTGCGAGAGCACGGCCGAGCAGTCGGTGACGGCCTTCTGAAGCGCGTCGGGTGTGGCAAGCTGGAGCCACGCGAACGCACGGTTGCAGAGGACCGCGGTTGTCCCGGCTTGGTCGCCGTCGATCTTGAGCGCTTCGTTGTAGGCGGCGATGGCGTCGGCGTAGGCCGCGGCCTGGACGCAGGCGTTGCCACGCGCCTTCCACGCGTCTCGGTCCATCATGCTCGCGTCCCTTCCCAAAAGATTTTTGGCTCGGTTCGCGTAACCTAGGCTTTGTAAATCGGACAAAGCCTGGATCTGAGTGGTCTTCGTTTCGGATCTTTTTGTTTTGAGGTATAAAATGTATGGTCATCGATTGGCAGCGTCTAGGACGAGGACCGTGGCCCTACCCAGCACTGACACCCGGACAACCTAGGTAATTATAGCACTCTTATTGACCCTGCCCTTAGACAAATAGAAATGTCACGCTGGGCTTCGAAGAGTGCGACTTAGCGGGATTCGAACCCGCGACAACGCTGATGCTCACTGAACCGCTATTCGGCTCGGCAAAATACCTTCGTGCTTCACATTCCACTGTTTTATACAATTTGATGCTCTCTTTGATAAGTGGGACTTTGGTAGACACCTTGTCTTCCTAAGTTATAGATATCTTGTTGTGATCTTTTCGAGCATGTCTTCTGTCCAGTTTACATTTATGGTGACTAATTATCCCACTCGCTGCACCGTCGGCCGACAAGTGGCGTTGACCTTGTCGTGGGAACAACCGAGCGAACGCGATCTCTTCCTTCCGTTTGCAAGAGAGCGGCACAGTTGCTATTGTGATGCAGTGAGGCCGAACAAGGGTTCATGGCTATAGCTTCCGAGCTGCTTGTATGGCCCCTTGATCGAATGCGAGATGCATGTCGACTCGCTTTGCAGAAAATGATGTCGCCCTTTCCGTCGCCCTCGTACAATCAGACACGACACACGGCAGCACTGCAGTTTACTAGCGAAGGACTGATGCGTGATTCGACAGATTACATGCAGTACAGCGTTATTACGACGTGATCGAGAGGCAGAATTCTTGGACCTTGGCCGCGCGTTCCGAGGCCGGCGCTTCGTCAATGACCTTGCAGATCTTAGAGCCAATGACAGCGCCTTCCGCGAGCTTTCCGGCCGCTTGCACATGCTCTTTGGTCGAGAGGCCAAAGCCGAGGGCGAGTGGCAGCGAAATGTGGCGGCGCACGCGCTCCACGAACGACGAGACGTCGACGGGCAGCGATGTGCGCGAGCCCGTGACGCCGTTGAGGCTCACCACGTACACAAAGCCAGAGCCGACCGATTGGATAAAAGCTAATGATGATAATCCATGGATGAGAGACCGCGATCGAACGAGGAAATGAATACGTACGCATGCGCTCTTCCGAGGTGGTCGGCGCGACGAGCGGGATAAAATTGATACCATGCGTCTTGCACAGGCTGCTCATGTCCTTGGCCTCTTCCGGCGGCAAGTCGACGATGATAAAGCCGTCGGCGCCAGCTACAATCGCGTCAGTCGATGCAAAATGATACCGGCGCACGGACCTTGCTTGGCGTCTTGGCAGACAATGTCGAGACCGTACTGCATAAAGTTGTTGTAGTAGCCCATGAGAACGACGGGGATCGTGAGGCCGTGGGCGCGGGCTTCGGCGACCGTCGCTAGCACGTCCTTGAACGTGATGCCTTGGTCGACGCCGTTCTGGTGGGCCTTTTGGATCACGGGGCCGTCGGCGCCGGGATCCGAGTACGGTACGCCGACCTTGCGCACTGATGAGGCACGTCTATAGGCGTGTCGAGCGTGCTACCTCGATGATATCGGCGCCGCCGGCCTGGCACGCCAGCAAGATCGGGACCGTGTCTTCCTTGGTCTTGTAGCCGCACGGGATGAACGTGATGAACGCCGTCTTCTGCGCGGCCTTGCACTTGGCGAACGTGGCGTCGATGCTACGTCGACAGCGTCAAGAGCTCGCCTCCAGCGCCACGCGCTTACCGGCTCATGAGGATGGAAATCTGAAAATGCAATCTGGGAGAGATTTCCTGGAAGATTGATTGCGTCATGCACGGCCGGATACGACACTGGTATCCGTAAAAGAACGCCACAAGAAAAGTTCATGATTGCGCGATGCGCCGATCGCCATGCACCCGCGTCGATCAACCTCAGCCTCGATGATGGGCGAGGTAGAGGCAGCTACCGCATTGGCATGAAGCTCCAGCTCTGCTCGCTGTATGAAGAGCTGGCCTCGACCGAACGGCCATGGCACGCGCGGATGCCACGGGGTCCAAGTCCCTGCCGCCAAGACGCCACCTGACCACCGACGATGGGCATAAGAGGTCCTATGCTGCAGTACGGGCCACTACGTTGCATCATTGTACAGCATACGCTACCACTGATGTAGTGATGATATTGCTCGTTACCATGCGCCAGAAGCACAAGGTTCGCCACCTTTGCGTGCTACGGACTCGCGTCTGACAACTGCAACGCCGCTTGCACTTGGTCGCGCGTGACGGTAGTCGCGAGGCCGTAGAGCAGCTGTACGCTGCGCACATCGCCTTTGCTCAACGCTCTGCGCTGGCCGAGGACGTTCGAGCGCTCGTGGTCGCAGTCGTCGGGCGTCGCCACGACGCAGCCATCGCGTTCGTTTTGGTCAATCGCGCAGTACTTGATGCTGCGATTCTTGGGGAGGCAGAGACCGTGGCCATAATGCATGATCGAGTGCACGTCGTACATGGTGACGAGCGCCTCCTTGATGAGCACGTAGTTGCTCCGCGCGACAAGACCCAGCGTGTTGCGCAGGACGACGGCAGTCGCGGCCGGGTGGGCGTGTTCGTGTACGACGCCAAACGCATGCAGTAGCTCGTGCAGGAGCGAGCCAAGGCCATGGTTGAAGGCCCGCGGAAGCAAATTGAGCTTCTGGCCCGCCTTGCCGCGGTAGCCCACCTCGGCAAACGTGCCGCGCTTGTCACTTGGGTCTTGCTCGATCGAGACGTAGTGCTGGCAGTGACCGCAGATCGTCGCACCGGCAGCACACTCGTGGCGCGCTACAAAGGCGAGGCCAGTGTCCGAAGCGAGGACCTTCATGGCGGCAAACACAGCTGCGCGTTCGGACGCGGTGAAGGCAGACGCCACCTCGTAGCAGAGGACGGCGTCGGGCCATAGCCGGCGTTTCTTGTCGCTGGCAACACCGAGGCGGCGCTGCGCGTGGCGTGGACACGCGACGACGTCGTCGACGTGGCCGTCGGCGGTGCCGTCTTCTTCGTAGCAAGTGAGTGTGCCGTGGTCGCAGACTTGGTAGATCGCGCCAACGTCGTGCGGCTCGCCGACGAGGTAGCGCAGCTGACCGTTGGTGAGGTACGAGGACGCGTTGTGGCCGCGTAGGAGACCATGGTGGAGGCTGCAGCCAAAGGTGCTGTCGCGCGGTGGCGGCGACCCGCGCAGCCACACGCACACAAGCAAGAGGAAGAGAACAAGAAAGCACTCCATTCTTCGACTCGGCACTGGAAAGCGCAATGAATAGAACCCGAGTGAGGACGCGACCTGGGACAGTGGCTGCTTTTGTCCACCGGGAAATGCCCGTTGCCCGTCGTGCGCTTCTTCGCAAGACGTCGCTCCTCGTATCACGCGCATCGCTCATCTCGGAACGCCTATGCTAATGTGTCGGGAGCAAATGCGAGCGGTTGCGTTGGTGTTTTGATGACGCTCCGCAAGCAGAAAGGACATGTCATATTCTATGACTCGTTACTCTCTTCGGTCGCGTCGGAGTTGCTAGCAATGTCGCTGCCGACGCTACAGATCTCGGACCGGCGATGAGAGTTGCTTCCAGCCCCGAGGGCCCGCAGTGTCTCGAGATGCAGGGCGAGGAGCAGCCGCCGGTGCACCGAAGCGTCGGCACCAAACGTTGCTGTCGCAAGCACCACATCGTACGGGCCTTGTGGAACCAAGTAGCGCGGCCAAAACGGAATCGCGGCAGCTCGCTGTGATGGCGAGCGCGCCGGTGAATGATCCAAGCAGCAAGAGGGAGGCCCACGGCACTCGCAATGAAGACGATGAAAGCCACGACGACGGTCCAGCTCGCCGAACTGCTGTGTACATCTACGCTGCCCATTAGGCATAGCGATGCACATGCTACGCACCTGTTGGCAGATTGGCAAGAGACGATGTTGGCGTCGAGGTCCCAGTGATGATGGGCAGGACGATGTCTGTCACCACGGGTCGCGTCGACGACGTCCTCAGCGCAACCGAGGTCGAGTTCCAAGGTGTGAACGGGACGAGTGTTGTCGCGTTCTTCGGTGGCGTCGATGTCGTGGTTAGAAGGAACGGGGTGGGTCTTTGTAAGTCCTCATTTGGCGACAGCGAGATCGCGTTTCCGAGCATTGCCGATGGATGGAGGAGTGAGGCTGCAGCATTGGCCCAAAATACAAGGCTCAGGACGAGGTGCTGCATAATGAAGTTGTGCCATAAATCCGAGCGAGTCGCGCGACTTCTAAGCCACGGTGGTAATCGTATCGCTGGAAAGAACCACGCGTCAGCAGGGACCGCACAGTCACGGGTACTCGCAAGATGCCAGCGACCACCGACAGTTCAGTGAGCGGCGAGCAACGAATGCGACCGTTTGGTTGATTCCCGGGTTGAAAGCTGCGTGTGTGCCCTGTCCGGCGGAGATCGCAGCGCATGCCGGAAGCGATGAGATATCGATGCGAGTTGTAGCAGTTGAAGACGACGTTGGAGACTATATTTTGATCGTGGGAATGGCCATATAAAATCTATGCGTGGAACGTTGGCGACTTGACAGAACGCTTATAAATACTGTGGGATCCATACGCGTTCTGCCAAGTAGTCAAGAGTGGCTGGACCACACAACGACGGAGCATTTGCATCACGTGCTAATACAGATTTAGAGAGCTTGTTTTGTGCTCGTCGCCAGGTATATATTGACGGTGGTGTAGAACCTACTAGGACTGCAGCTTGCAGTCTCTATCTTCGAGCACATCACATTCGAGTCGGACAAGTGACGAGGCAGGACAGAGGAATCCAAAATGGGTGTGCAACTGGTTCCGTGCCACACTGCACCGTACACGCATCACCGCATCTATTTTTTCCCGGTCGCCTTCATCATGCCGCTACTGCAGCACGGACACCAGTTGTGGTCTCCGTAGAGCCCGTCCCGGCTCTTGTTCAGTCACTAACCCATGGCTACGTGTGCTCCAGTCATGTCTGGCACGCTTGCTTTCCACGCCGGTACTGCCTTGCTTCGATCGAGTCAACCCCCAAGCACCAACAACTCAGCACAGCTTGTCTACCGACACACCCGTACCGTATCAAGTTGATACAATCGTCGTCCAAGTGGTTCATCGAAGGCTACGTTGTCGGACGCACGCGCTTGCGGCGGGGCGGCGCAATGTGACTGCGGATGCCGCACGTCGAGCAAATGGGCTGGAATTCGCAGAAGAGCGAGAGGCAGACCGGGCACACGAACGCGGTGGCGATCGTTTTCTTGTGGCAAAAGCACATGGCGCGGAAGTCGACGCTGCCCTGGCTCGGGAGCTTGAGGAGCGCGCGCGTGCTCGTGTCGGCGAGCCAGATTGTGAGGAAGTACTGGACGAGGCCATCGACGTCGCGCGGCTTGAAGTAGATGCCGCCGGTGAGGTACGCGGCCTGCTGGAGAAACGACGACGGCTCGTCGCTGAGAACGCACGCGTCGATCGGCACGTGCTTCTTCTGCGCCGAGAAGATGCAGTTCATGATGGAAATGTACTGCGCGGCAAAGTCGGGCGAGGCTTGGATCGAGAGGATGCGCGGGCGCAAGTCGCGCTGCTCGTTCATTGCGCGGTTGATGACTACATGAAGAAAAAGGATCGATGCATAATCCAGGAGATGCGTGGGTCGTACAGCAAAGGGCGAGCGAGAGCCCGGCAGAGAGCGACGTGTTGGCGTTGCCTAGCCGCTCATCCATGAGCCCTGGCATCGCGCGATGCAAGGTACCTTCGGTCACAGGCGTCTCGCTCAGCTCGAGCAGCTTGCGCCATACCTGCTCCTTGACCTTCGCAAACTGCTCGGCCGTGCCATTGCGGTTCGTGCCCTCCGGGTCGGGGAAGAGGAAGACGCTCTTGCCCGTGTGGGCGGCGAGGATCACGAGTCGGTTGTTGCGGTGCAGCAGCAGGTACGCGTTCACGTACAGGAGCATGCTCTCGATCTAGCATCGACGCATGAGCTACGCGCCATGGCCGCGCCGCACGGTACCGCATGCTTGAGGCCGAACTCGCGTGGCTGGCCTGCCACGTGGCGCATCCAGTGCACGGGGTTGGTGTCGATGACGACGACGAGGAGGCCGCCCTGCGTCTCGCTGCTCAGCGCGCTCGTGCTCCCGTCCATCTTTCTGCACCACACCCAAAGGCGAAAATGTAGGTCACACACTATTAAAAGTATATACAGTATTTTAAAATGCACTGTTTTGGTGGCGCCACCAGGCTGGCAGTCTGCTGCTGCTTCAGCTTGCTCCTGAACTCGATCGAAGACCTCCTGCCTACTAACCTAGCCAAGAACGCTGGATGGGTTTTGACGCGGCTGCATGACGTCGAAGATACGGTAAATGGCGTATAAAATACGGTAATTTGATGGTATGGCTGGCTGTCTTTTTGCAGTGGAAGTCGACGACGAGTGCATGTCTCACGTTGCATGGATTGACCTTGCTTATTGTCAGGACAACCACACCGCTCGATAGGCTAGTGGGTCCTACGAGACGCCAACGCACTCGAGGCGGGGTAGAAGCTTTTGTAGCCGCGCAAAAAGCAAGTTTTCCGGAGAAAAGGACTTTAACTCGGTCATGTCGCCTACTATGTCGCCTTGCGCTTGACGGGGACCTGCACCTCGACAATGATGTTGTCCCAGTCGCCATTTTCCACGTCGGGGCGCATCGGCACCTGGACGTACACTTCGCGGCTCGGGCCTGCTTGCTCGTACTCGGAGGCCTCGAGCCACGGAAACAGCGCTTCGTACGCCTTTTCGATTTCGCACATGGCGCCGCGGTGCGTGTAGACGGCCATGAGCGCTTCCTCGAGGTCCTCGACGACAATGCGGTCGTGGCTCTTGACTTGGTCAGTTGGATCCAAGGGCGAGCAAACGGCCAGGTCAATGGGCTCCATCGAGAAGTACTTTGCGATCGTGGGGCCGCGCGGCGCGAGGCCTTGGCCAAAAATGAACGTCAAGAGCTCGCCCCAGACGCCTTTTTGGTCATGAAAGGACGCGAGGCTGGCGCGCAGCATCGCGACGCGGATCGGCTTGACCGTTCGGAGCTCGACTTGGGCCATTCTTGGCAAGACAAGAAATGCGATGTGCAAGATCGAGGAGCACTCTATCGTCTGTGATTGGTGCATATCTTTGGATCTGACAGATCGGATTGGTGCAAATCATGTAATTGGTGCCAATCGCTGTCGCCCATATCTTTTTTGTCGCGCCAACATAGCACTGAGAGCTCGCAACCCAACTTGCCGCGCAAATGGGGTTGGACGCCTCGGAACGCACACGCAGCATGGCAAGCGAGTGTACTACATCAATTTAGATGGAGTACACTAGTATGGAATTGGATGCACGGTGCCGCGAAATGCCTGCTAACTGTGGCATTTGCCGCGAAAAAGGCATCGTCGATAGCTCTCGCGGTATACCTCCAATGGCGACGGGAGGTAACGTTTCGGGCTCGCGACAACATTGTCTATCGCTGGGCTAACTGTAAGTATGGGTGACTTCATTTTATACGTCGTTCGGGCGATCAGGCCTCGCGGCAGCGATTCAACGCTCAGGATTGGCTATAAATGTGATCGTTGTGACCAATAGAAAAATGCGGAAAAATGATTGCCTTTTGTGACTTGCAACGTTAGAGTCTCATGGCTTGGAGCGGCAAAACACGACGAGACGGTTGTCACCCATGGCTTTGTCGTCCCAGTAGCTGACGTTGGCTCGCTTCTGGTCTTCGGTGCGGCTCCACTCGACGTACTGAAGCGTCGCGTTGGCAGCATTGAGGTGCTTGGTGGTCGTTGCGCGCTCGCTCATGGCCCAGAACTGCTTTTCAATCGCGACCCAGCGCAAGGGCGAAGACGAACTTGCGAGTATTATCTTGACAAGCTGGACGAGGCGCGGGCCGGTACACCGAGCGACGCGCAGCGTCAATCCGGTCAGTTTGCGTGACACGATCTGCGTGAGCCACGTCGTCGAAAAGTTGTAGTCCACATAAATACTCAAATACCGCAGGTGGGAGCAGTGCTGCAGCGCGTTCGCGAGATTCTTGCCCATCGTGTCGTCACGGATGTACCAGTTGGTCATGCGAAGCTCCTGGAGCGATGGTAGCTCGGGCAAGAGCGACAGCATGTGAGGCCACGAGGGCGTGATACGCGGGTCCCGCAGAAGCTCTAGCACCTTGAGCTGACGGAAGAACGAGCCCATGGGTGCGTCACGCGAGATGTGCGTCACGAGCCAACTCGAAAACTCGACGAGGTGTCTCGCGAACGGCAGGATGGCTGCGTAGTGCTCGATCGCTTCGCGTCGCCAGTCGCCTTCGCGCCAGGGTACATCGAGGAAGAAGGCTGAGAGCTGGAGACGACGCAGCTTGGGCGGCAGCTTCCGTTGCTCCAGAAAGCGCTCGTCGACGCCCGACACCTTGTCCAGCGCAAGCTCGGTCAAGCTTGTGCTCGCGGCCATGGCGTCACACAAGGCGACCGCTGCGTCCGCCGAGAGCTGGGAAAACGTGACTTCAAAGAGGTGCAAGCGCTTGCTGCGCCCGTTGGCGAGCATGGCGATGACGTCGATGACCATGGACGCTGGCATCGCGCCACGCAGCGTGAGCTCGGCAAGTCCCGAGAGCGGCAGACGATCAAACAACGCGTAGGACTCAATGGACGTTTGAACGTGCAGATCGGCGCTGTAGAGGCGCGGGCATGCGGCGAGAATGGACTGCAATGCACTCGCCGCCTTGGTCCGCGGAAACGATGCCGAGACGTGGTTCACGACGGGCGACAGCCGGCGAAGGAGAGCGAGACCGTTTGCATCGACATCGACTTGCAAACACACGCGTACACCGATGACTTGGACGTCAAGAAGATGACGCAGCGTCGCAGCACTAGGCGCAAAGCGTATGTGGACCTCGGGCCAGGCCACGCGCACGGACGCCGTCACGAGGAGGGCGTCGAGGGCCGTCACCGCCGGCGTCTTGGCCGAGGATGGAAGCGCAGACAAGAGCTGCACGATCGTATAGTGGTGCTGGACAAAGCCTGCAATGTGCTCAACGGCGTCCGGCGTCGAGCCCACGGTCGCAGGACTTGCACGTCGTCGGGCCATGACAAGAGTCACGTCGTGTGGCCATTGGCTGCAAAATGCTGCGCGTTCATTGGTTGGTTTGAATCGGGACGTTTCAAGCCCCAACAGCAAGGGCAATGTGAGCATCCATTTGATAAAAGCTGAAACGGCGAGGAAAATGCCATCTCTTGGAACTTTTCCCGCGCAACGAATTAAGAGCTGACAATTGGTATAGTATCTAAATGATATTTTCTCTACACGTCTAGTGTATTGACAACATTGGTCACAGCGGGCTAGGGGTCCGTCGCACGGTGTCGGTGCTCTAATCCAAAATAAATCGAAATTGGGACGTTACCCAGCAAGGTTCCATACATATGGACCTTTGTATTGTCAAGCACTACACTAGAATATGGTGCGCTATGCCTCACGAGAGGTGCAAGAGATGCTGCAGCACAGTTTGAAGATTCGAGCCAGTGCGACTGCCAAATTTACGACTTTTAGCCTCTTCTATACATAATTACCGGATAAGAAACTAGACGTATTACGGTTTGAAATTGCACACTTCGCGCCGCGACGATGAGCGCCAAATGCGGTGTCACGTACTGCTCGTCCAAACGCAATTACCGACCCCACGTCAAGGAAGTCAAGCGCGGTAAGATAAAGTCCAAGTATGGGCCGTACGAGGACAGCCGCGACGAAGCCCTGCTCGCCGGCAGCGTTCTGTTTGGAGCCGCGTGGGTGTTGCCAGGCGACGACGAGGGCGCTTCCTCGCCGCCCAATACTGAGACTCGACCGAAGGCTGCGCCATCCGCGAGGGGTCGATCATGAGAGAGGCCAAATCGGGCCTCTTCCGTGCGTGGGTGTACAAACCGAATGGCAACAAGTGCCCGGGGCGTCGTCGCGACACGGAGGAGGCTGCGCAGGCGGATCTACGAGAAATGCTTCTCACGGGGCAACCCAGGCACGACGTCTTCAACGTGTGCCGTCGACAACTCGGCTTGAAGCGCATGACGTGGCGTGATTGGACGTCGCATCCAGCTCTCGGTGCCGTGCGCACACCTGACGACATCGCGCCGTCGTTACTACTTGAGCTCGATAAGAGCTACGGCGGACCGCTTACTGCTCGTGCTCATCGCGACAAGATCAAGTACCTTACGAAGCGTATTCCGCTGATCGAGGCCCGGGCGCTGGCCCTCGATGCGCACATCCGGACTCTGCTACAACTGCACGCACGCGACCGTCTGTACGAGCTTTGCAAAGTCCAGGCTACGGACGTCGAGGACATGAGCAATACAGACCCGGCGGACAGAGAGGTCGCACCGACGGACCTTGCCAAGACTCAGACTGCGCAGCAGAAGCTGCGTCTGCGGGACCAAGGGCTTCTTGTGGTGCACGTGCTTCAACGCCTCTACAAGAACGACAACGAGAGCCTTGCTGCGCAGCGAGCAGACCTCGCGAACAACCATGCGGCGATGCGCGAACCTCAGCCCGTGCAAACCCGACCCGATTGCGCAGCGGCTGCCATCGAGGCGTACAATCTTGCCAAGAGCTACACACCTCGTACCGTCGCCGGCTGGGTAAGTGAGTTCTTGTTGACGGGCGGCTTTCGCGAGGATAATCGCGGCCGGTGGCGCAGGGACTGCATCATGGGCGCGTTTCCCGGGCTACTCGACGACATTAAGGCCTCGATTGCGCACCCAGTACCCGGACACGGACCTCCGACAGTCGAGTCGACACAGCGATTCATCTGGATGAAGATGCGAGAGTACCTTGCCGAAGATGACGGGACTTTGCGCGCGCTACTGGAGAGCCGCAAGATCAACATCAACAACGGCATCTCGCTCGACACGGCTCACGCGTGGATGCTGCGCGCCGGCTGCACCTACGACGAGAACCTCGAAAGCTACTACACCGACGGGCAGTTAAACAACAAAATATCCCATTGCATCACGACGCAGTACAAAGCGTTATGCAAGTCGCTGCGTATCTGATTAAAGAAGTCCACAATCCTTTCAATCAAGAGCTCACATAAAACTCAACATTCCAAATGGAAGCCTACGTCATGTGCACGACCGAATCCGTCAAGCGCGCTTCTTCGGCGGCAAAGACCATGAGATGCGACGCCAAGCTCTCGTCGGCGCCCGTCAGTAGGACGCTCGCGTCGTTCGTGCGCACGCCTTGTACGAAATTCTCAATCATAAAGAAGTCGGCACCGCCGTGGCCCTTGACCTTGGACGTGGACGGCAGCCCCGCCGGCGTAATCTCGGTGATCTTGCGGGTGAGAAAATCGAATTGGCGAATCGTCGACCCGTTGCCACTGAGCTCGCCGTGGGTGCCAAAGATGCGCGTGGTACGAACACACTATTAGTCAAAGATGGAGAGATTGTCCTCGGTTTCGCAGACGAAAGAAAACGTACCTGCTGCTCGGTGAATGCGACCATGCTAAACGATGCGGTTGCGCCATCGACAAACTGAAAGTTGACCACTTGGTTGTCGACGACGTCGTTGTCGCACTCGTAGACGCAGCGGCCATAACGTCCCGTCGCGAGCTCGTGCGTGATGTTGTCCACCGTCGGGTGTTCTAAACAGAGCTGTCACGATGACATAATATCCCGCACATGTGGTCGTGCCGTGGAGGACATTGACGGGCCAGCCTTGGTTGCCTTGCGACGCGCTGGCTTTGCCCGTGTACCACGACTGATTGCTCGGCTTGACAGCTGCTTTCGAGCCGTCGCACTGCTCAATCTCGATCGGCTCGAACGACGTCGGCGCGTCATCCACGCCAAGGTACATCTTCTTGGCCGAGTAGACACATGACGCTTCAATGGGGCACTCGAGGCACCGGTCCCCAGCGCCCTCTGGCTTTTCGTCCTAATCCAAAATAAGAAACATCTACTCTAAGAAGGGGGTCGAGACCTTGCGGAAGTGGTAGAGCGAGCCAAACGAGCTCACGGCGCGCACGTCCTTTTGCATGAGAAACTGCAGGTAATCAATGTCATGGCAGCTCTTGGCCATGAGCATGAACGTCGACGACGCTTGCTTTGCCCAGTTGCCACGGACGTACGAGTGCACCTAGATCGCGTCGATTGTCCATATAGTTATAGACAATAGTGTCCACACCTGGTGCCAAAACCCGACCGGCTCGATGTGCTGGATGTTGACGACCTTGCCAATCGCGCCGCTCGCAATCAGCTCGCGCAGCTTGAGCGAGTACGGCGTGCAGCGCATGACGTGGCACACGGCCAGCAAGACGTTGTTGCGCGTGGCGGCGGCGTGGATGCGAATGCAGTCGTCCTTGGTCACGGCCATGGGCTTCTCGAGCAAGATGTGGTAGCCGAGGTCGGCAAAGGCGATCGCAGGCTCTACCAGAATGTCGATCAGGGGCTTCTAGATTCCATCTGGAGCAGACCAGCGTGCATCGAGTCTTGGGTCGCAATGATGACGCAGTCGGCAAACTTGGGTTTGGCGGCCGCGTCTTCCCACGTCGTAAAGACGGCGTCGGGCGGAATGCCATAGCTAGTCACATCGCATGTCGATATAAGGCTACGGCGTATGGATGCCAACGCCAACGTACGTCGAGGCAGTGTGGTCCCGCCAGTACGCCACGGGCTCGGCGACGCCAACCACTAGGCAGCGTCAGCGACGGTGCTTGCATGCGGCGTTGTACCTTGAAAGAGGTCGGGGCGCTCGAGGGCGTACTCTGCGTAGGCGCGGCCACGCTGGCCAGCGCCAATGATGATGGCGCGGACAGGACGATCCATGGCCCCTCTTCTTCGGCTTTCTGGTTGTAAAGTGACGTTTGCGATCTTTGAGGCTAAAAACACCCAACGTTTGTCGACGAGAATGCAGGTTGCACGAGGTAGAGCGGGCTTTTAGACGCCGTCCATGGACGAACGACGCCGTCGCTCTGATACTCTGTGGCGCGTGGGTACTTGCTGATGGACGATTGTTTATGATTCTTGGCTGTGCGAGGCGGAAAATTGGGTCCCTCGAACGCCATGATGCGCGTTCCAGAACAAGGACAACAGAGCTGGTAGTAGCAGATCCAAGAACACGATACCTTGTTTGTACAAGTTGATCCGTGGCATTGATTACTACAAGTGTGTATTTCACAGGTCTCTTGTTGGCCAGGATGTTGAGCCGGCAGCCTACCAGCCGTGTTTGGATCGGAATCCGGATGAAAGTGACCTGGCACGCTGGGAGCAGCGTATTATCCGGAACCGCCGACATTGCACTTGCTGAGCGTGGTCTGCGACGTGGACGGCCGCGGCCCAGATTTGACGCAGCGTCCACGGCGCCATCATCGTCGTCGTCTTCATCTTCTTCGTCGAGGAAACACTGAAGCCACTGCGGCGATCTTCTCGCCAATTGGGGAACGCGAGTGCACCTCCTGCCTCATTTCGACCTAATTAGGCTCTATTTGGGACAAATGCCCTACATTTGAAGTGCATGGCAGCGTGCGGCGCACAGTCCAGTAGCTTGGCGATCCCAGCTTGGCCATACCGGTACGACGAGGCTGCTTTGACGCTGCGCATTGGACGGCGTCAACGTAGAATATTTACATGCAAAAAGTGGTGTCGTATTCGAGTTTACGATGCAACTTTCAATTGAACCATTGCATATCGCGTGTGGACATGACGTGGCAGAACGAGCAACGAGCTCGACCAAATTTGCCGGCATGGCGGTTTGCGCGTTCTAACAACAGTACGCGCACGGTGTATATGCTGCTATTTAGTTTAGTTAATCCACTACCTACATACACGCTAGTCGTCGTCCTCGGCCTTCTTGCGGTTCTTGATCGCCGAGAGAAAGTCGCCGCCACCCGGCATGCCGCCCCGACCGCCGCGACCGCCGCCGCGTCCTCGGATGGCCGAGAGAAAGTCACCGCGGCCGCCACCGCCCGCTGGCGCGTCATCCTCGTCGTCGCCCTTCTTGCCGCGCGCCTGAATCGCTGCCATCAACGGGTTGCCGCCGCCCCGGCCACCGCCAAACGGGTTTGGCCGTGCGGGCGGTGCGTCATCGTCGTCGTCACCCTTCTTGCCGCGACCGGCAATCGCCGCCATCAACGGGTTGCCGCCTCGGCCCCGACCACGGCCCCGGCCACCGCCACGACCGCCGGCGAGCGCCGCCATCATCGGGTTGGGTGGCCGCTCGGGCTCGGCTGCGGGTGCAGCCGCTGCGCTACCACCGCCCTCGGACGCCATTTGCTCCTTGATCTCCTTTTCAATGTCGGCGCGGGGTTTCAGACGGCGCGTGGCGGCCTTCATCGACGGCAATTTCGCCATCGTCGCGTTGCTGCGCTCCTTGAGCTCGGCCACGAGCTCGCGCGTCGCAGGCACGGTACTCTGGAGGCGTTTTTCCTGGATCTTGAGCTTCTCGAGGCGGTGCTCAATGCCGGCAAAGCAGTCGACGACTGCGTCGCAAAAGACCACCGCGAGGCCGCACTCGATCGCGGACCGCGAATCCGCCGTGTCGTTGGCCGGGTCGCGCTTCCCCGTGAGGTTCATGCCCGAGCGTTCGGCAAAGTAGACGGACGACAAGCGCACTTGGTTGACGAGCGTCATAAAGTCGGCCAGTTCGACCTTGATCGTGGTCGGCGACGTCGTATTGCTCTTGTCGTGCGAAAGGCGTGTCTTGATCCAGTGCGCTTGCTGCGTCTCCATGTGGTCAATCTCCGCATCGAGCTTCTCGCACGCGCCGTTGGCATCGGCGACGAGCCGAATCTTGTTCTTGTAGTGCTGCTTGAGCCCTTCCGAGCGCACGTTCGCCGTCTTTTCTTGGGCCAATCGCTTCGCCTCGGCCAGCGCCTGTGCACCGGCGTCGTCGGCCGACGACTTTTGCACCGTCGACTCGATGTACACGTCTTCGGTTGGATACCCGAGGTCGATAATGTAGGCCGGGGCCGCGTCGGCTTTCAACGGGCACTGCTTCCCGAGCAGCGGGCAGCCAATGTCCGGGTTGTCCCGCGTCGCATACGGGTGGTTGCCGGGCGGGCCGTACTGCGCGACGTGACGGTTGTACGAGTTGACGACTGTCTTGAACGTCTCCTTGAGCGTCTTGAAGAACGCATACCGGCGCGCGGCCATCTCTTCGCCCTTCTGGCCTTCCCAGCCAGCGGCCACGTCCCGCAAGTGCATGTGCACCGCGCGCCGCTCCGTGACGGTGAGACCCGTCACGCGGAGGTTCTCAAGCACGCTCGGGTGCGCTTTCGCCAAGTCTTGCGGACTCGTGCGCAGAATCTGGAGGATGTTGGTGCGCTTAAACTTGAGCGCGACTTCGCGCGTGAGGCGCTTGCCGTTGGGCGTGAGCTCCTCTTGGAGCTGCGCCTCCGAGCGCGACGCGACATCGACCGGCATCATGCGGCGGATCGCTTTGACCGCGAGCGCGTTGGCTTCGGCGTTTTCTTCCTCCCACTCGCGCTCCTTCCGGGCTTGCTCGGCCGCGTACTCGTCCGTGAGCATGAGCGCCGTGTTGTACTTCTCCATGTCTTGCTCGAGCTTGTAGTACTCTTCGCGGAGCTGCTTTTGGACCTTCGGATCCGGATGCGTCACGTCGGCCGACCCGATTTCGCCCATGCGACGCGAGATGGTCTCGACCTTGACCTTGGCTTCTTCGTACGGAATGTCGTCGGCGATCGCGATACCGGCCTGCTGCAGCTGCTTCTCGAGCTTGAGGAGGCGGCGCAGAAGCAGCGCTTGGTCGCTCGAGATGTTGCTCATGTCAAACGACTTGGGCTCGTCCTTCGCGGGCCCGCCCCGGCCGCTCTTGAGCTTCTCGACCTCGGCTTGGAGCTCCTTGATCTTGAGGTCGAGCGCCTTCATTTCGGAAAAGAACGCATCGATGGACCGGTCTTCGACGCCGTCCTTCTTCATGACGTCGCGGACAACCTCCTCCTTCTTGCCATCGAGGAGCATCTTGCGGTACTGCATAAAAGCCTCCGAGTACTGCATGCCCGGGAGGTCGTTCGACTGTTCCTGGATGCGTCGGTTGGCTTCAATGAGCGCCTGGGCTTCCTCTTGCGCGCGCTTGGCTTCCGCAGCTTGCTTTTCCGCAAACTGCTTGGCCATCTCCGCTTCGGCCATCGCGGCTTCGACCGCGGCCTTGCCCTCTTCCCGTTCGGCGCGGGCCGCTTCCATCGCCCGCTCGGCCTTGAGCTGCGCTTCGTTGAGGTACGCTTTGGCTTCTTCTTCGGCGCGGCGCGCACGCTTCTCGGCCTCGTCGGCCGCGTGCTGCGCGTCCGACTTGATCTTGAGCATCTCTTCGCGGTCGTTCAAGAGCGTGTTGCGGCGGCTGCCGCGGACACGCTCCTGGTATTCCTTGGCCTTGTTGACGTACTCGAAGGCTAGCGTGAGGACGGCGCCGGACGTGCGGCTGCCGAGCACGAGCGGGTACTCCTTGAACGTCTTCTCCATGTTGGGCAGCGTCTTGAGCGGCACTTGGAGCGTCGAGAGGAGCTCCGAGGACTTGAAGAAGCCGTGCTCGTCGTACACGCGAATCTCGAGAACGCTCTCGTCGCTCGTGGCTTCAAACGTGACGGTATTGTCCTGTCGCCACTCGGGCGACCGCTGGCCTTTGATGACCATGGTCGTAAACGTCTCGGCGTTCAGCGTAATCTCACACATGGCGTTGACCTAATGCCCCAAACACAGTCGGTCAGCGTGCCATCATTTTACAAAAAGAGGAGGTCGTACGGTCGCGCCAGGTTTCGCGAGGTTCGTGGCCGAGATGACCGAGACGTGCAGCACGGGTGTCGGGAACGAGTCGTAGTCGAACTGCGAGAGGCGGCCGGTGCCGTCGCCACTGGTAAACGCCGTGCGCGACGCAAAGATCGTGCGCGAGGCGTCGATCGCGAGCTTGAGCGCGTCCATCCACGCCTTCTTCTCCGACTCGGACGCACACGCCATGACGAGCCGCTTCTCGTCGGCGCGGACTTCGAGGAGGAACGATGCCGGGATCGCCGGCGCTTTGGACACCATGTCGGTCGAGGACGGAAGACTCCGGACCGTGCAGCGGTGGTGCAGAAACTCGAGCTCGCCGCGCGACGACGTCGACGACGGGCTCTTGAAATACTCGAGCTTCGAGACACTGAGCACAAAATACCGGGCCTTCCACTGCTTCAGGACGCGCGACTGCTTGTACATGCGCCCTTTCTTGATCGTCGCCGTCTTGTTTTCGCGAATCAGTTCTTGGATCGACTTGTTCTCGTCGTCTTCGGCCTTGACAATGCGCGAGCTCTGCGCAAACTTGGACATGGGCATCTCGGACGGACGCGGCTTGAGCGCGGCCTCCGAGTTGCGCGAGTTGACGCGCTGGACGTCGGGCAGCTTGTCTTTGGGCACGAATTGCAGCGTCCGGGGCGGCGGCGTCTTGCGGATGACGTTCATGACTTCGTTGTAGTGCATGCAGAGCACGTCGGTCTCGTTGACCTTGCACACAATGTCGCCAATCGAGATGAGCCCGTTCGACTTGGCTTGGCCCTTGACGGCCTTGACGACCGCGCCGTCGATGCCATACCGCGTGGCTTCTTCGAGGTTAAGGCCCATCGGGCCTTCTTCAAACACGACCGCGTACGTCGGGAGCTCGGTCTCACCGAGCGTCGAGTCGAGCTCTTCGCGCTGCTTCTTCTTGTGGGCGTTCTCGCGGCGCGAGAGCACGATTTCAAACGTAATCGCGAGCGGCCGTGGCATCTTGCGGATGAGCTCGATGGCCTCCGAGAAGCCGAGGCCGTCGACGTCCGTGCCACCGATCGCGACAATGAGGTCGCCGGGTGCGACCTTGGTGTCCAAGAGCGGATTGTCAATGTTGTCAATGCTCAGGCCGTGCTCGATGACGCCTGTCTTGGGCGGCATGAGCTTCACGCCGAGCTTTTGCTTGGCCGGCAGCTCAATGATGACCGTTGTCGCCACGTCGCTCTCGGCGTGCGACGCCGACGTGGAGACCGACGAGAGCGTGCGCATCGAGGATGTGTTGGTGCGGGACGTGTGCAGCGTCCCGCAGGCGACGCACGTGTCGACGCCGTCTTCGTTGGATGTGTAGTCGCACTTGCTGCAGGGCCACGTCATGCTGCTCGTCGTTCTCGCAGCAGCAGGCGGAAGCGGGCGGACCGATCAACGCCACAAAACGACCCAAAGCCAAAATTCCCCACGCTGCGTTTCTAAAGGCGACGTGTCCGGATACGCTACCGTGGGCGTCCGGATACGCGGAAAAGAGGCGGGGCAGCGTTGGTCGCGCTGCGGAATGCGTGACACATTGCTAGAGGGCCGAGCTGCTGCAAGCTGTCGCCGCCCGCTGCTTGTACGCTGCGTCTAGCGTCTGCTTGCAAGCTCGGCGGCCGAGGCCAGCGCGAGGCTGTCGTCGCTGCCGCCACGCGCGGGCCACGAGGACCATATCTTTGGAGCGTAGCCATTGGTTACTGCGGTTGTCCGCGCGCCAATCACAGATGGCCTGTCGCGGGCGCAGCGGTAACTCTGGCGCAGCGGCTACTTCCAACGTCGCCTGTCCATCCCAAGAGTCGTCCATGAGGAGGCTGCTGGTATTAGGGAGGTAGATGCTTCTGCGCGGTGCAAGCAGCAAACGAGGTAAGACGAGGCAAATGGGACGGGATGGGAGGATCATGATGATGGATGCGTGGCGTCGCCCCCGGAGCAGCGACGAGGCGTGCAACGCGCGTTACCGCGCACCGAGCTGACTCGACGACCCGCGTTACTGCGCGGAAGACAGCTCGTTTGACGCTGGCAGCGACACACCAGGTGCGATGCGCGCTTCAACCCCACAGCAACCCGACAAGTGACCGCTCCCGCTCTCCGCCTCGACAAGATATCGGTCGCACGTCGAGCTTTACGATGAAACAGCATGCGTTTTTATACATACATCAAGAGAGACAACATCTACATATGAAATACATCGGTGACGCATGCGTTTTCGTCCGTGACCTGATCGGCAATCCGCCGTGGCTACTCGCGACACCAGTCCTCATCATGAGGCACCGCGCTGCCAGGCCCTCGCCGGCCATGTGCGCACCAAGCAGCCGGTACCATGGTACATCCCACGGCTTGCATACGCAGCCTTCGGATGTGCTCGTACAGCAGGCGCCATTTGCTGAGCCAAGACCGTGGCGGCGTCGTGCTGCTTCCTTGAGGCCAGCGCCGAGGATACCGCAGAAATATGGGACAGGATTCGGACTTGGCTCATTTTCTCTGCGGGTCCTCGGCGGTCGCTGGGCCGAGGCAGTTGATCTAGGTGGTCGCGACCCAAGGTCTCAGGACCGCGGAGCGTGGCGGTTGCTTGGCGTCGGCGCCGACAGCCGCGGGTGCACTGTCCCGTCGAATTTCTTTTCTATGGCGAAACGACTTGGGAAATGTCTTTTTTTAGGAACGTTTTAAACCCAATACAAATGTTAGGCTATAGGGTGTGAATCCTGTAAAAAAGCCTCGGGGGCAAGCATTGTATTGGTCTTCCTGTGGGTGATTGACAACAAGTAGAAAGCGACGACGAGATGGCTGAAGCTCCTCCGCGTCTGATCCAGCTCGACCTGCCGACGGGCTCCAAGCTGGGCGTCGCCATCACGCCGCCCAAGCATGGCGTCACGATCCGCGGCCTCAAGATCGACAAGGTCCAGAACGAGCTCTTCATCGGGCAGATCTCGCACGGCGACCTCCTCATCGAGATTGGTGGCACGCCCCTCGATGGCATGAAGTTTGCGGACGCAGTCAACCTCATCAAGACGATGCCACGCCCACTCGCGCTCACGTTTGAGATCGTGCCCATGTCGCTGAAGAAGATGGCCACGTCGGCCGAGGTCGATAGCCTCGACGTCAACGTCCCGTCCTACAACGTGGTCTTCGACGACGCCAAGATGGGCCTCAACCTCGACGACGGCGCGCGCTTTGGCATTGACGGCGCGATCGTTAAGGGCGTCCGCGACTTTGCCGAGGAGTCGGGCATCTCGCCCGGCGACATTCTGTACAAGGTCAATGGCACCGAGGTGCTCTTCATGTCGCTCAAGCAAGTCCAGAACCTCATCAAGGCCACGCTGCCGCCGCGGTCACTCGACTTCATCCCAAAGACGAACCTCGAGGAGGTCCAGCGCATGAACCTCAACATGTCGGTCGTCGAGAAGAACGTCCGCGTCGCCCGCGCCAAGCCAACGGCCGCGCCGACCGAGAAGGCCGCGCCGGCGCCAGAAAAGACGATCACGGAGATCATCCAAGAGAATAGATCGACCGTCATCAAGGAAGGCCCCATGTACAAGCAAGGCCGCATGGTCAAGAACTGGAAGAAGCGCCACGTCGTGCTCGCCGTCACCAAGCTCGAGTACTTCAAGGACGCCAAAGACAAGACGTCGCAGGGCGTTGTCAATTTTGAAAACTGCCGCTGCACGGTGCGGTCGCTGCCGTCAACGTCGGCCAAGCTCACGGGCGCGCCGGGCGACTACCTCCTCGAGCTCAAGGCCGGCGACCGCGAGTTCGTCATGTCGTGCACGTCCGAAGAAGAGAAGATGGAGTGGCTCGAAGCGCTCAAGGTCGCAATCGATGCGTCCAAAGCGCTGTGTCGAACGTCGTCCGAGGTCGATGCGCTCCGGTCGACGCAGCTCGGGCGATCGAGCACGCGGCGCATGCCGTCGATCAACGAAGACAGCAGCATGTCGCTGCTGTCGCGTACGAACCGCCGGCTCTCGGTGCAAGGGCTGAATTTGAGCATGCAAGCGATTCCAGAGCTCCCGAGCGCGCCGTCGATTCGCATCCCAAAAGACCCGTCCATGCGCATCTCGAGCCTCATTGCCGGCGGTCCGACCGTCGACATTGAGGTCATTTCGATCCAGAACCTCACGAAAGCCTTCTTCCACGTGGTAGCGACTTCTCGATCGTCGGCCGGCCGTAGTTCATCGTCTTTTGTCGGATTCTAGATGAACCCGTACTGCGAAGTCACCCTCGGCTCCGAGACGTTCAAGACGCCGGTCGTGAAGGACTCGCTCAACCCGCGCTGGGCCCAAGACAACAAGGTGACGTTTGGCGTGCCCGGCGACGACGCGCTCATCGAGATCCGGGTCTTTGACGAGCGCATGATCCGCGCGGCCGAGCTCCTCTCGACGTTTACGATCCCGATCGCGTCGCTGCCCAACAAGACGAAGATGGAGCAGACGTACTCGCTCATTCTCGCCGACCGCAGCGCGCACGCGTCGATCACGCTCAGCCTCCGCTACAACAACGACGACTTTGAGCAAGAAGAGACGACGACGCCGGCTACCTATGGCATGCGCGACTCGTCGCTCATGCGCGCGAAGAACCAGATGGACCTCGAGCAAGCGCAGTTTGACGCGCTTACGAACCAAGCCGACCAGGAGGCTGCGGTGGCCGACCGCGTCGCCAAGCAAGCCCAAGAAGCCGCCAACGCGCTCGTCGAGGAGGCCCGCAAGAAGGCCGAGGCTGCGATTGCAGCCGCCAAGAAGGACGCCATGGGCGAGCGTGCGGCGGCGGAAGCAGCGATCGCCGAAGCGCGCCACGCGCAGGAGCGCGCCGATGCGCAGATGGCCGAGGCCAAGAAGGCCCAAGAGGAAGCGCAGAAGCTCATCCAGCGCAGCAAGCTCATCAAGCAAAAGTCGTTTGCGGGCGGTGCGCGCGTTCCATTTGCATCCGTTGGAGACTTGGATGATGTGTAGGCACTCATCTTTTTACCAACTTTTTACGCTACCGTGCGATGCTGTACGAGAAGACGCCGGAAGCCGAAGTCAAGGAGAGCATGCTCAAGGACGGTATTGACGAAGAGGCTGCCAACCAGTTTCTCGAGTCGATGCGCAGCAACCACGAGCGCATGGCCGAGCTCGAGCGTGAGGTTGAGCAGCTCAAACGCGACAACAGCATCAAGCGCAAGCAGATCCAAGTGGCCGCGCCGCCGCCCGCGCCCCGTGAGAGCGCCGCTGACATGCTCAAGAACAAGGGCGAGATGTCGAGCGACCAAGAAGCCTTACTGCGCCGCCTCCTGAAGCTCGAGAAGCAGCTGCAGCAGGCCGGTATTGCCGTTGCCGACGACATTCCGTACGAAGAAGCCAAGAAGAAGGTCGAGGAGATTTCGCGCCGCATGGGGGAAATCGGGTCGGCCGACGTGACGCATCCCGATCCGAAGGTCCAGAAAGACCTGCGCGAAGAGTACTTTAAGCTCGAGCAAGACATGGAGAAGTACAACGGCGCGCTCATGCTCACGGACGAGTACGCGGCCGAGCAAGCCCGGAAGGAGCAAGAATGGGAAGACGAAAACAAGGAGGCAAATGAGCTCGCGGTCAAGGCGATCCGCCGCATGATGCCAGTAAACATCAAGTCGCTCTCGGAGGCGCAGCTCCAGAACGAGCTCACGCCCAACGGGAAGAAGTTCACGCGCGAAGTCGCGCTCAAGTACAAGCGGACGGACGTGCTCCAAGTGCTCCGGACGGACCCGCAAGACCTTGCGAAAGCGCATCCGAGCACGCTCGACTGTCTCCGCGTCACCGGTCTCACGGTCACGGAGCGGCGCGCGCTGCACATGCATTTGCGGGACATTGCCGAGGGCTGGAAGTCGCAGCAGAAGGAAGAGATGGCCGGGCGTAAATTCGCCTGGTTCAAGAGTCTCAAGGACACGTTCAAGACGGCAGCGAACGCGTACAACCGCCACGTCGCGCAGTATGGCCCGCCCGGCAACCACCCGTACGCGACGCGTGACGAGCCCGGCGTCGGCTGCCCCATGCTTGGCAAGCAGTGCCCGTTGAAAGCGGACGCGGCCCCGGCCTACAATCAAGACTGGGGCTACCCGGACGGACCCGAGTTTGTCAAGACCAAAGTGCTCAAGAGCGCCGCCGACGATGCGGGTGCGCAAGCCATGGCCGAAGCCGCGGCGCTCCTCAAGGCCAAGGCCGCCGACGCCCGCGCCCAGCAGCGCTTGGAGGGTCTTAAGGCCCACTACGCGACCTTCAAGGGGTCGCTTGTGCTTGTGAAGGCGGCCAACGGCGCGATTGAAAAGATGGAGGAGCTGGTCGACAAGATCGAGGCGCGCCAGGGCGAGTGGTTCAAGCGGATTCTGGAGAAGAAGGCGAGCAACAAGATGGAAGTCGCCGACTTTGACGAGCTCATCAACGAGATTCGGTTGACGACCAACCCGATGGCCGAGCGCTCGGGCATGAACCTCGCGGGTCGGCGCAACCCGGAGAAGGACACGCCCGACACGCGGTCGGGCCTGGAGATCCAGTACTGCATCCTGCTCATCGACACGGTCCTCGACTGTTTTGGTGGCATTGAAGACCGCATGGCCAAAAACAAGTTTGACGAAGAGAAGCGCCTTGTCGGTGCGATGAAGGCCGTCACGGATCTGCTCAAGGAGCTCCGGGACCGCTGCAGTACGACCTTGAGCACGCTCAGCGACAAGGCGCTGATCGCGCGCAAGCTCAAGGGCCGCACCGAGCTCCTCCACGACGTCAAGGAAGAGATCCGAAAGGAAAACGAAAAGGCGGCGCCGCCGCCGCCCGCGGCCGAAGAAGCGCCGGTGCGTCCGCCCAATCCCTTTGGCGGCGGCGGCGGCCGTGGCAACCCGCTCATGGCGGCGATCGCCAACCGAGGCAAGAAGGGCGACGACGACGACGGCGACGCGCCGCCAGCGCGCCCGAATCCGTTTGGCGGCGGTCGCGGCGGCGGCAACCCGCTGCTCGCTGCGATCCAGAACCGAGGCAAGAAGGGCGGCGACGACGATGACGCGCCGCCGGCTCGACCCGCCAACCCGCTCATGGCCGCGATTGCGGCCCGTGGTAAAAAGGGTGATGACGATGCGCCGCCGGCTCGACCCGCCAACCCCTTGATGGCGGCGATCCAGGCCCGTGGCAAGAAAGGCGATGACGATGCGCCGCCGGCACGACCCGCCAACCCGCTCATGGCGGCGATTCAGGCCCGTGGCAAGAAGGGCGACGATGACGCGCCGCCGGCTCGACCGGCGAATCCGTTGATGGCGGCGATTGCGGCGCGAGGAAAGGTGGGTGGTGACGACGACGACGCGCCGCCGGCGCGGCCTGCCAACCCGCTGATGGCAGCGATTGCAGCCCGAAAGAAGATTGAGTAACCCGTGACGCCGTAATATTAGCTACCCGTTGGCGCTTTTGTGTGTAGTGGCATCGAAGCAAGTCGATGTAGTAGTCGAGACGGTCGCCCTGGATCCTGCAGTCTTCTGATGCTTTCTTTACGCCGTGATCCTAATCCGTCCATCAAAGTATAGAATATCAAGGTATCAAGTGAGTTTTCGTCACAGCAGCAATCACGCTGCTCGTCGCTTTTTTACCCAATCGCTCGGCACGATGAGCAGCGTTGACTGCAGCGCGTAGCGTGTCGGCGAGCGTCCTGCGCAGCCGTCGTCGACCTGTAGCTCTCCCTTGCGCCCTATCCAAGTCGTGTCACGTTGGAGTGGACGTGCTAGGCTACAGAGTGTCCTATAGTGCATTCCACGGCTTTGGACGAATCTGGAGTCGATGCATCTTACAGCAGGGCAAGTGCAGCGGCTAGGCCTTGGTATTGTACTTGTCTTGGCCAGTAGTGCTTACTACTAGTAGTACTGCATGTCGGCTTGCTGCGCCGGAAGACACCACCGTATCCGGATAACGTGGCAGCTGTGCCGGTCGGTTGTGAAAAGTGCATTCTCACGTCGTTGCTACTTTGACAATGACGCGAGCCGCCGATCTGCCGACGTACGCGGTGCGCTTTGACGGGCCCAAGTTCGGCATTCTGCCCGTCGACGGCGCTGCGTCGGGCCTCGATGGCGCGCTTGTTAAAAGCGTCCGTGGCGCTGCGCTCGACAGCGGCGTCGTCGCCGGCGACCTCTTGTGCCGCGTCAACGACATGGACGTCCTCTTCAAGCCCTTTGCGTTCGTCAACGACGTACTCCGTACTGCACACCGGCCCTGCACGATCGAGTTCATTCCTGGCATCTACGGCGCCGACCTCTACCAACGCCTCGGCGTCGTCCCGTTGCCTCCGTCCACGCCTCGCAACGACCCACTCCTGCACCGTCTCGACGTCATTTTGCGCCATAACGACAACTACGACGAGCTCTTGCGCCGCATGCAAGAGATCTCCCGCCGCATGACCGAGATTGGGACGGCCAACGTGAGGCACCCGGACGCGCAAGTCCAGAGAGACCTTCGCGAAGAGTACTTTGTGCTCGAGCTAGACATGGAGGCGTGCCACGAAGCCATTCAGCACACGCCCGAGTACATACTTGAGCAGACTCGATTGCAAGAAGCGTGGGACGACGCCGATGCTGACGACGCCTTGCGAGCCCTTTACGCGGTCCGGCGCATGCTCCCCGTCAACATCCAGTCGCTGTCGGAGGCGGCGCTGACTGGCATGATCACGCCGAACGGTCAGACGCTTTCCCGCGACGTCGCGCGCAAGTTCAAGCGGACCAACATCTTGGAGCTTTTGCGCACGGACCCTGCCGTCGTTGCGAGGAGCCATCCCTCGGTACTTGAAAATCGTCGGACGACAGGCTTGACGCTAACTGAGCGACGAGCACTGCACGCGCATTTGCGGGACGTCGGGCGGCAGTGGGCAATGAACTATGACAGCGAACTTGGCAAGCGCCGATACGACTGGTTTCAACGCTTGCGAGGCGAGTATGTCTCGAGCGTCAACGCGTTCACGGCCCACGTCGCGCAGTACGGACCGCCAGGCAGCCATCCGTACGCAACGCTCGAGGCACCCGATGTCGGATGTCCATTGCGCGGGAAGCAGTGTCCGCTGATTGCGGATGCGTCACCAGCCTACGCGAGCGACTATGGCTACCCGGACGGGCCGGTGTACATGGTGGTCGAGGTCCACAACGACTGCGGGTTCGCAGACATTCCCGACGCACCGTCCGCGACCACCACCACTGGACTTGCCAAGAGCGCCTGTGCTCACCCTCAGCGACCAAGACCAGCGAACCCACTCATGGCTGCGATTGGAGCTCGACAAACGACAGCCAGCACTGGAACGAGTCGTCGTGCTCCTTGGATCGCGGAGATCACCGCGCGCGGCCAGATCCAAGCAGATGACTTTGTCTGGCCACCCGCGCGAGAGGTCGAGATGCCGCCTGCGAGACAGGTCGAGATGGCGATTCCCACGAGCCGGATTCGGCAGCTGGCGCTGCGTACCGCTAGCAATCCTGTCGATCGAGACTCCTCGGCACTGTCGTGGTTGGCACAGATTGCAGCATTTCCTAAGCTCGAGTAATTGCAAGTCATGTCTCACCATGACAGCCAAAGCCTTTTATAGCCCGAGTGGATGTCCGACTGCATTTCACGTTACTTAGAATCACGAATTTGAGGACACGATTAGCATTTCGCCTGTGGGTCACTCCGAGAGGTTGCTAAACACATGCACCTCGTGGATTCGAGCCAGAACTTTTCCATGATTCGTTTACGGATGCCCGTATTGATCCCCGCGAGTCTTATACGTCGTAACATTCAAAACGCCTTGTCGGAATCTCGGTGGACATGAAACTGTTTGCCGTTGTACCCGAGCACTTGGCATCGTCGGTGCAAGCGTCACCCGCCTTGCACGTCGTGTCAGCAGGCTTGAAGTTGTCCTTGCACTTGCCGTTACACTAGACAACTACGTCGCACGAAGCAGAACGTATTCACCCGACCAATTGGATGCGATTAAAACTACAATCCCAATCCACATACCGGTACTTCTGTCTACCAAGGATTGAACGCTAGGTACCAACTGCTGCTGCCGTTCTCGCTCCAGTCCACAACGACAACGAGACAAAAGGAACAACTTTTGAAGCTTTAAATCTTTGGGTGGTTCATGGACGAGAGCACACATCGAATGTCCATACAAGGACGGAAGGAAAGGTCTGGCTTACGCCTTGACGATCTTGGGGTACGCGGGCATTTCGGCGACGTTGCACATGCCCTTGCCACCAACGCCGCGCTGGAGGCGGATGTAGCCAGCCTCGCCCCACGACGCGCCCCACGAGTTGCGCACCTTGAAGTAGTTGGTGCCGCTGGACGTAGTGCCGTAGCCGACGGCGATGACTGCGTGGTCCGACTGCGCGCCGGGACACGCCGTCACGACGCCGCCGCTGTAGTACTGCCACACGTCGTTGCCGGCCTCGACGGCGACCGTCACG